>NW_015649229.1:371735-376082 GCF_001515625.1 Sinocyclocheilus rhinocerous | reverse complement strand
TTTATTTGAATGTTCGCCGGTTCCCGCCTCCTTCTTCCCGATCTACAAACAACGTTACAATATACATGCATGTGTTTGTTTTTATATATACATAACAAATATACACAGTACACATACATATATTATGTAAACAAAAACTTTAATTTTGGATGTGATTAATCGTTTGACAGCACCAGAGCTGTCCTCAAGTTTAAACCAGTTACATTCTAAAGCCTGCAAACCCAAAGCAAGCAAGTGCATGTTAATGATTTGTTACTTTCACTTCAGCTTGAAGTGAAGTCTGAAGTCAAAGCTGGTACAATAACAACTCTCACCTCTGCTACAATGGTGCTCCGGTGCTCATTAAAGGTGGTCAGTGGTCTGGTGTGTATCCCAAGAATACAACTCCTATTAGCAGAAATGCGAGTAGCAAAATAGGCAAAGACCCTAGGAGAGAGATTCTCTTCTGATACAACCCGAAGTCACCAGCGTGTTGCAGAAGTTCGTCAAAATTAGACATCTTTATGAGGGTTGGTGGAAGCGGTTTCTATAGTAAGCCCCGTTTTTATCATGCAGACTGTTGTTGACACTTCAGTTTGGACGTTTGGTGTGGTTTACCGCAGATACTTCAGATTAAGTCACGCATGAGCATTTAAAGGGCTGCGGAGGTGGAGTTATGAACCTGTTCAAAGTTCCTCCGCGTCGGTCATTGTGAGGAAAGTTACAACAGCCAGAACTGATTTGAGATGTCTGAAACCTGTGTAAAGTGTTAAAGAAAGGTGACGTGTGAGATTTTTTTAAATACTAGATATAAAATGTGCCTTTTACCTGACAGATATCAATCAAACAGTTGTCGTGAGGAAGCAGCTGACTCTGTGTTACGACCGTTACGACACACTCTGGATACAGAGCAGCAGCCCGCGTTTTTTAGCGAATCACAAGAACGCGTTCGCGTTTGCTGTGATCGGATTGGCTGGCATATATTTGGAGGCGGGGCTTTGGCATGTAATTGGCTGAAATTACTTATATAGCAGTGTTTAGAGACTGTAAAAAAATACATATAGCTAAAAATTGCCAAGACACTTTTGCGTTCTTGACCACTTTTTAGACCAAATGTGCCACTCCCAAAAAAGCAATTAAGTAACCTTCCATAACAAAATGAAATTACATAATTTAGGAATCTTGTAAATCCAGTTAAACAAATTAACAGTAGGCTACTTGTTTGTAGTTTCACCATAGAGACCAACACCCACAATAATCACAATGAATAATTAATTCCTTGCATAACTGTCAAATCCTGAGGTAATTCTCCCGTTTTTACATAGTAGCTCCAACGTTCTTTAGAAACTTGATTAATTCATTTAGAGAATGATTTAGAGAATGTAATTTTGTTGTCAGTTTTGCGTCTTTTTTCTATTTAAGACCTCTAAAATGATTTGACCAATTAAAAGTTTTATTCAAAATCAAAGCAACCCTACGATCTATGATTTACAATTTTTGGATAATGTTTATACATCTGCTTTGGCCCTAATACTTTGTTACTGGTCCTTGTACCATAATACACTACTTCACATGGGTTTCTAATTATACTCACCAATGTTCATCCACAGGTTCTCATCTGCCAACTCGAAAAACAATTTCACAAAAATATGAATGAAATTGGAAATAATTGGCTGTAGGCTTTAGCTTGAGTAATTAACACTATATCAAAAATAAAAAGCAGATAAATGATTACGTATCTATTATTTCCAACAGTTGCAATAAAGTTTCTCCAAATGTATGCACCGTATATAACCATTTTTTGTATAACCTCACGTCTTTTATAATGACATGTATCATAATAAAATACATAATACTACATGAATGCATGGTGTCAAAGTTCAAACAAGCGCGATACACATGGACGTATTTGTATAAAGTTTATTTGTGAATGTGACAAACTGACATTGAGATCAGTCTGTCTAATCAACCGACTGCATGTCTTTGTCTCTGAGCTCTTGATGTTCTTCAGACATTGTGTCTGTGATGGTCTCCTCTGTGAAGCTGAACTCCGTGTCAACCTGTTGCTCACCCTGAGCGTCGTCTGTGCTCTCAACGCAGCTGTTTGAGTCCTCGTAGGCCTCTGGCGGCAGGTGGCGGTGGATGGTGAACGCTGTCGAGAGTTCCTGTAGCCGAGCTTTCTCTGCCTTCAGGTTGGCAAGCTCTTTGGTCAGCGGCGTCGCATCTGCGGGAGACTTACAGGTTGGTTCAATGGGGGTGTTTGCATCTTGACTGACCGCTTCTGTTGAGACTGTCACTTCCTCTTTAGTTACTGCCACTTCCTCTGGAGTTTCCTCAGTAGTGACTGGCTCGGTAGCAGCCGAGTCTTCGGCTCCAGGCTGTTGGGACCCGTTGAGCTTCTGATACAGGGTTTTCCTCTCGTCCTGAAGCGCTCTACACAGATTCTCCAGTTTCTGGGTCTTCAGGGTGATGAGTTCAAACCCCTTCTCCTTCAGCGCTTTCTGCGTGAGAAAATCTTGATCATATTTAATCTGTATCTCCTATAAAGACTCAGCAGCACTATTTGGGTGAAGATTCATTCTCTTAATTCTCATAGATAGTTGATAAATTCTTAAAAATGAAGGTTCTTTGTTGGCATCTATGGTTCAATGAAGAACCTTTAACATCCATGGAGTTTCTTTACAGTGGAAAAAGTTTCTTTAGATTATTAAATGGTTAAAAAGGGTTCTTTTAAGAACTATTTACTAAAAGGTTCTTTGGAGAACCTGATATGGTTAACTGATTTCAACAATATTGATGTATGATTGATATATAACCTGAGCAACTTACATCTGCAACCATATCAATGAGAGCTTTATTGCAGCCATCAAAACGGGATTTCCAGGCCACTGCCTCCTTCTCCAACTTCTTCATCTTCTTTGCCATCTGTAAGACAAATCAACATCTTACCATGTACGACAGACTGCAAGCTGCTTAGTGTTTTTTTAGTATTTCTTATCAAGTCAAGTCACCTTTATTTATACAGCACTTTTAACAATACAGATTGTGTCAAAGCAGTTTTACAGTATTAAATAGGAAAAATAGTGTGTAATAATACAAAAGGACAACAGTAAACACTCAATTTCAGTTAAAGTCAGTTCATCTTCTTATGTAGTATCATATTTTCACATTTCACATCATATTTTTATTCATATTTTGAACTGGCTTTTATTTTAAATTTCCAGTTTTCTTTTTAATTTTAGGTTATAGTTTTAGGAAGTTTGTTGTATGCTTTTGTCATATTATTATTATTTTAAATATTACTGTTTAGGCTTAATTTAATTTTTAATTCAGTTATAGTTTAGTTTTAGTCTATTCATTTCCAGTTAGTAATTTTAGTGCTTCAGCTTAAACGTAGGCAACATTTCTAATTTGTGACCCTGGACCACAAAACCAGTCATAAGGGTCAATTTTTCGAAATTGAGATTTATACATCATCTGAAAGCTGAATAAATAAGCTTTTTTTTTTCAAATAAGTTTGTTAGGATAAGACAATATTTGGCTGAGATACAACTATTTGAAAATCTGGAATCTGAGGGTGCAAAAAATCAAAATATTGAGAAAATCGCCTTTAAAGTTGTCCAAATGAAGTTCTTAG
This sequence comes from Sinocyclocheilus rhinocerous, assembly GCF_001515625.1. Lineage (NCBI taxonomy): Eukaryota > Metazoa > Chordata > Actinopteri > Cypriniformes > Cyprinidae > Sinocyclocheilus > Sinocyclocheilus rhinocerous. The sequence continues at coordinate 372,466 of NW_015649229.1, read as the reverse complement.
CAATGCATATTACTAATCAAAAATTAAGTTTTAATATATTTACAGTAGGAAATGTACAAAATATCTTCATGGAACATGATCTTTACTTAATATCCTAATGATTTTTGGCATAAAAGAAAAATCAATCATTTTGACCCATACAATGTATTTTTGGCTATTTCTACAAATATACCCCAGCGACTTAAGACTGGTTTTGTGCTCCAGGGTCACATTTGTGTTTAGTTTTAAGTTTTTAACCTAATTAATTTAAGATTTATTTCAGTTTATTTATTTTAATTAACAGAATTCAGAATTTAAATGTTTTAATTAACAGAAAGGGTTTTATTTTATTTTATTTTTATATATTACTATTTAGGTTTAATTTATTTCTATTTCAGTTTTAGTTTCAGTTTTAGATATATTCATTTCCAGTTAGTAATTTTACTGCTTCAGCTTAAACTTATTTTAGTTAGTTGCCAATGCAACATTTCTCATTTTCCTTTAGTTTAAGATTTTCAGCAAATTTATTTTCAGATTTATTATTTATTTCAATTTACAAAAATGTTTTTAATAGTGTAAGTCTTAGCCACCAATAATAACCCTGATTAAACAAGCTAGAAATTAACCCTAATGTTCTGTTCTGGGTCTGAGAGACACACTAAACATTGATGCATTTAATGTGAGACTCTAAACAAGTTTCGACACATTTGAAAGGTTTTCCATATTGGACCTAACCACATTTCTGAAAAGTA
>NW_015649229.1:341648-371664 GCF_001515625.1 Sinocyclocheilus rhinocerous | reverse complement strand
ATTTGGCCGAGATACAACTATTTGAAAATCTGGAATCTGAGGGTGTAAAAAAATCTAAATATTGAGAAAATCGCCTTTAAAGTTGTCCAAATGAAGTTCTTAGCAATGCATATTACTAATCAAAAATTAAGTTTTAATATATTTACAGTAGGAAATGTACAAAATATCTTCATGGAACATGATCTTTACTTAATATCCTAATGATTTTTGGCATAAAAGAAAAATCAATCATTTTGACCCATACAATGTTTTTTTGGCTATTGCTACAAATATACCTCAGCGACTTAAGACTGGTTTTGTGCTCCAGAGTCACATTTGTGTTTAGTTTTAAGTTTTTCACCTAATTAATTTCAGATTTATTTCAGTTTATTTATTTTAATTAACAGAATTAACAGGGGGGGTATGTATGAGGAAGGTATAAAAAAATTTGAAGAACATATTTTATTATTTCAGAGATATACACCTTGTCCATGTCCTGTTTGAAGCTGGCATACACATTGTGGCTCTTAGACACCGTTCCTTGGAATTCATCAAACTTCTCAGAATATACTGCAAGCTGACAGAAAAGGAATTTGTTAATTTCTGAACAAACATGATTTGAGAGAACAATAGTGATGTGTATTATTTGATGTAAATTTACCTGAGCCTTCATGTCAGTCTCTTGTTCTTTCAGAAGTTTAACCTGTATTTTGGCCTCTGCAGTCTTCTTCAGTAACTGGAGAAAAATAATAGATCGGAAGTAAGTAAACAATCCCAGAAAACAACAGTAAACTTATTTCAGGAGTTACCTGCATTGCACATTGGCAGTAATGCATTGTTTATACTTCACTGGACTCAAACTAGCAGAAATATAATTTGTGCAATAAAAATACATTTTATTATATGAAATCTTGAGATGTTTTACTCACATGTTCCTTCTCCAGCTTGTGTCTCTCCTCAGCTTCTTTGAGCATCATGTTGGCCTTTGTGAGTTTTGTCTCCAGTAATTTCTGCTGCAGGTCTCTGTGCTTGAACACTTTTTCAAGATTCTGCATGAAGGCCAAAACACAACTTCTCAGTCTTTATTAAATGTATTTATTGCTATACACATGCTATTTAAAGGAATAGTTCACCCAAAAATGTAAATTTGATAAAAAATAAAAAAAAATGTACTCATCATGTAGATGAGTTTGTTTCTTCAACTGAACAGGTTTGGAGAAATGTAGCATTCCATCACTTGCTCATCAGTGGATCCTCTGCAGTGAATGGGTGCCGTCAGAATGAGAGTCCAAACAGCTGATAAAAACATCACAATAATCCACAAGTAATCCACACCACTGCAGTCCATCAGATAACATCTTGTGAGGTGTAAAGCGTCATTTTTGTAAGAAACAAATCCATTATTAAGATGAATCATCAAGGCATTTTAGGTTTTAACCATTGCTTCTGGCAAAAATAGTCCATAATCCATAATAATGCTTCCTCCAGTGAAAAGGTCCTTCCCCAGTTGTCCTCTCACATCAAAATCTACCCATATGTGCTTAGAATGGTTTTGGACTGTTTTCACTTGTAAACAGTGCTTGCCTTGATCTTTGCATATTTCTCTCCTGATTCAACAGTTTGAAGTTAAAAAATATCGTAATGGTGGATTTGTTTCTTACAAAGACTCAACCCAAATATTCAGATGTGTGCAGCGCATTTTACGGAGGACACGGACTGTTTCCTGGGAGAGTAGCCTACAATACTGATGTTCTGACAAATAATGCTGACTCAAGTACGTTTTCATATTTAAAGGATTTGCCACTGAGAAAGGCGGGGCATAGAGGAGAAACAATAATGTACAGTATGTGGAAAATAATGTGTTTTTTTAACCTTAAACCGCATAATCACATTTCATTACACAAAATCATGTTCTTTTTTAGCAACGTCATATGACCCCTTTAAAAAAAACATGCAGCTTTTTGCTTCTCAAGATGTTAACTGATGGACTGGAGTGGATTACTTGTGATGTTTTTATCAGCTATTTGGTCTCTCATTCTGACGGCACCCATTCACTGCAGAGGATCTATTGGTGAGGGATTCATTGGTAATGCAAAATTTCTACAAATCTGTTCCGATAAAGAAACACACTCATCTACATCTTGGACAAATTTCATTTTGTTTACCTTCATGTGATAAAATAACTAACACTGAAATAAAAATTAATAAAAAAAACTATATGGATTTATTTAAAAAAAGAAAATAGAAAAAAAAGAAACAAAAATTTAAATAATATATTATAACAAAATAATAATAATAATAATAATAAATGCTTTAAATGATGTGATCTCAGCCAGGTCAAACCAGAGTGACGTCCTGTAGTTTTCCCTCACCGCCTCTCGCTGGTCATATTTAGATATGAGGTCCTTGAGTTTCTCAGCCAGGTCGTTGTTCTCCTGGCACAGTTTGTTGTTTCGGCTGCTGTGCTCCTCGATCTGGGCCTGGATGTCCGTCAGCGTGCTCTGGAAATGTGTGGTGATTTCCTTCCGCTTCAGGTCATCTTCACGGCACCGCTGTAGAGTTTCCTCCTGCACCAAATTCGTGATGGTGGATACGAGTTGTTTGTCAGTGTTTTAAAGTTTTAGTAAACATAACTTTATCATTTATTTAAAATGTTTTTATTAGAGTATGAAGTCTTTCTACTTCAAAATTTCATGTTAAATTCAATGTATTGTTAGGTGTGAATTTATTAGCAATTTCTGAGTGAAAATTGTTTTAGAGTAAACCCTACAATCTATTTTTTTCAGTGTATTGTGATTTTGTATAGTAAAAAACTGGTTTCAGTGCAACTTCTTAACACTGAAGAACGTTTCAAAATGGAAAACACGACCCTTATACTGTCACATTTTTGATTTTTAATATTGATTGCAGGTGTTGATTTGTGCTCATTAGCAGATACCGGTGGTTCAAACAAGCTCAGATGTTTTAACACAATCATATCCATGATATTGTCACCTTTAGCGTCTTGTTGTGTCTTTGCAGCTCTCTGCACAGGCCTTCTAGTTTGCTGCGGGCCAGAACGGCTCGGCTGTGTTCGCTCTGAAGCTGATCCTTCTCCTTCAGCACCTGGAGAAGTTTCTTCTGCAAGACCTTCAGCTGTTTCTGGTCCGAGCGGTGCTCCTCCAACTGCAGGTTACATGTACACATAATATAATTATGATCTCTTTTATTTAAGAGAAAGCCATCTCAATATAATATATCTCAAACCATAAGCTGAAAAGCCAGCTTAGAAAGTTTTATGGAAATTACTTTATTTATTTATTTATTTATTTATGTGTTTGTTTCATTGTTTATTTATTTTACTATTATTTAAATATTTATGTAAGTTTGTTTTTTACATTGCAAAGGTAGAAAAGTTCAATTTTTATGAAAACAAAGGCAGAATATTGTTGATTATTGTCTTTAGTAGTTCAGTGTGTTTTTTGGTGAGAGCCTCTGCTATTTATTTATTTATTTTTAATTAAATGGAAATGTACAATACAAGACAGCCTAATATAGGACAACCCTAAACAAGACTGTGCTGAAATAAAATACATTTTAGAATATGAGTCAAATGCAAAGTCTTTCTGTTTTTTAATATGCTTAATATACTTAAAATTATACTTAATAAGTCACAAACATAAGTTTATTTTCTGCTCAATATTTATTATGTTTTATATAGTTAATGTACTATATAAAAAATAGTATTTATTTATTAAGATGATTTTTTATTTTTGAAATGGAAATGATATTTTATTATTTATTTACATTTAGAAATGATTTATTGGAAATGTATAAGACCGGTTACTATACACTGTAAAAAAAATTCCATGTCATTCACACAAACGCTAAACACCATCATGGTAACACACATGACACTGAAATAATGCAATAAACATTCATTTAACGACATTAGGTGTAACACACAACCCTAATATACAAAACTGATAAGAAAAAACTAAGAAGAAACATAGTTATTTCAACAAAAAAACATCAAATTTGAAATGTAACGCAGGGAATTCTGGGAATGTCAATTTACGGTTATTCACTGTAAATTATACAGTCTTTTTCACTTCCAAAAACGGTATACTACCGTAAAAATAATGTCTTTTAAAATAAGGTTTTTACTGTAGCATTTTTACAGTCTTTTACCGTTAAATTCACGGTCATTTTTTACAGTGTAGGACAATCCAAAACAAAACTGTACTGAAATAAAATAATTTTAACATAGAAGGATGCAAAGTCTCTCTATTTCTTAATATACTTAAAATGTTTTCACAAAGTCAAAAAAAGGGTTAATTTAAAAAGGGTCTGATTTTTCCAAATGCATGTGTGAATATTTACCTTTTTTTCATTTAACTATTTTTAATGAGGTAGCTTGTTAAAAAGTGTCATTTATTTTTATGTTTCAAAGGCAGAACATTGCTGATGATTGTACTCACCAGATCAGCGTGTTTTTTAATGAGAGCCTCCAGTTTCTGGTCAGGGCTTCCGAGTTTATTCAGGCTCTGCATGAGCATCATGGCTTCCTTCCCTGTGATTAGTTACACAATGTTGTTTGGTCACACAGTTTGATAGCATTAGGTAGGAAAATAATTTGATTTAATTGATCACTAATGACATTTAAAATAGAGTAACATGTGACTCACCGAGGCCTTTCAGCATCTTCTTCTCCATTTTCTGGTCTTTGGTCTTGTCTGGAACGGCCTCTTCCTCAACATCCTCAGCCACAGCTGGCTGTTCGGTGACCTGATAGGTGCTGAGGATGTCTTCCAGCTGCTGACTCAGATCCTCGGTGAGGTCATGGGTCACTTCAGCCTTGGTGTCACCGTTTGTAGACTGGGAACAGCTCTCCATTCTGATGGAAATCTGCTACTGAGAAAGGATAGAGGCAGTCAAAGATGATGAGATAAATCTGTTCGCTTTTAGATTGAAATAAGTGTGATTCTTTTCTTGTTTTGTTTCCACTTTGAAACAATTTTCACTCAGAAATTGCTAGTAAATTTCACAAACAATTCAAGAAACAGCAAGTGACACATTGAAATAAACAAGAAATTTGAACTAGAATAAAACAGCCCAATTGCTGGGTTTTTCCCTATTTTACCCAGCACTGGGTTGTATTTAACCCAGCATTTTTTAGAGTGTAATCTTTCATTTATTTGCAACTTTGAAAAATAATTTTTATACAGTGTGCTTGAGATTACACAAAATGAAAAATGTATCACAATTTTTGATATTGTTTAATGTGATGGTAATGGTTTCTGTTTTTGGAGAAATTCGTTTAACTTTTTATTTAGAAGTTAGTCTACTTTGATTAATAAAATACAACGAAATGCATCTTTTAAATATTTTTGTGAATTAATGAATTATCGAAATTCATACTTTTAATACTTTTTGTAAAAACGAAACCATTTTGTAAAATGTTAGGCATGATCCCAGCAAAAATAAACTGTTTTTAATGTTCCCATTAAGTTATGAAACCATTCTTTGTAAATGTTCTCTGGACTTTCAAAACGTTGAGTTTTTTAAATGTTGTAAAAATGTTTTTCTTAGTTATGGGAATCTTAACGAACATTCCATTTGATCATTTTGGAAAGATTATGAGGATGTTACGTTTAACATTCTGAAACAAGTAATAACATTTAAAAAAAAAAGATAGATGAACATCCAACTAAAACATTTTAGAAAAAAACATTCCATAAGTGATGCCGTTTTTGTGCTAACGTTTAAGAACATTATTAAAGAGTGCATCATTTTGAATGAACATTCTATTCCTGTTTCTGGAAGAACACTGGTTCATAACTTTGAGAGGCCCTTGCCAGAACTTTCTGAGAACATTCCCTGTTATAGATGGGATGCTAATGACATGCAATAGCAGGGACAGCAATTTTTGGTTCTAAACTAATGAACAAATTGTATACATAAGATATAATGAAGTAGAATTTCCATGATTGTATCACTATTCATAAATGATTTAAAATTAAACATACTTTAAACTTTAAAACTACAGCTTTAAAGGAATCTTTCTTAGAAAAGTTCTTGAAAATCACCCATATATGTTTAAAAGTGCACACAGTCAGATCAGATCATGAAGTGCAATGACTGCTTTATGTGTATTTGCTCTTAATCGTTTGTCCTCTGATTGTCTGTTTGTTCTGTTCATCTGGTTAAATTTAGCCGCTCTGTCCAGGCTGATAACTCCCCCTTTCTCAAGCACCTGTTCATGGCCTGGAGTCTATTTCAAGAGACTCTCAATATGGTCAACTTGTCTGTTTATTCTCCAGCATGTCAGCGTTCATGAGTGTTCAAATGATATGTTGTAAAACTGCATTGCACATTTAATAAAAAGTAAAAAAAAAATTTAATGCAAAATATTTTTATATTTCAGAATGTTTTTCTGCCTTCCAGTTGACCTACACTGAACCTTCATGCATTTGAATATATTTCCATTCCTCTTGCTCTGATATCTTCTAGGATTCAACAGACACACAAGACTTTAACACAGAAATTGAGTCTAAAAACACATGCTGTGTTACACTGAAACATGCTTTTCATGCTGAACACGTCGATATATATGTATATATATATTTACCTTTACCGTATGACAATCAAACATGCAGTCAAACCACGTTTTAAAAGCAATGAAGACAGTGCATGAGATGTTGAGTAAAGTTCAGGAGACGTGAGGAAACACTTACCAGCAGGAGCAGTGAGTGAGTGAGTGAGTGAGTGAGAGGAGCAGAAGCTCTCAGAGCGGCTGACAGGACAAACGCAGCAGCTGCGGGAGGCAGATAGACCTCAAAATAATCACGCTGAGACTCAAATCATGCTCTGTAGATTGAGAATATCTGCTTGAACATCATTGTTGTGAAATCTGCAGACATGAAAGACAAAGGCAAACATGTTTCAAAACAAATCAGAGCATTTTAGAAATTGAATATTATAATAGGAAATTGAGAATCTCATGAAATGTCAAGAAGTCCAGCTGTATTTTTATTTTATTTTTTTGCATTGTGAGATTAGTAGTTTAATATAAATTAAGCATATTTTCTCGCAGTTTCTCACTCTAATAACTTAAATGTGGGGTAAAAAATTATATGTGTGTGTGTGTGTGTGTGGTTGGTTAGTTGTATTTGTGGTTGTTTTTTTTTGTTGTTTTTTATTTTTCATCGTACAAGAAAAACACATACAAAGACATTATTAAAAAATAATATTAATATTGTTAGGATCACAGTATTGTTACCAGACATGTATGCTATGAAAGTATATGCAAACAAAATTCTTTAATTTCACAAATGTTTTGTGTTTTCCCTTTGTTTTAACAACAACTATATACAATATTATATAGTTACAGTTAATTATAACTTATAATTTATGCTTATTTAAATGATATTATAACATGAAATTGTGAATCTCATGAAATGTCAAGAATATGTCACATTTCAATTGATTGATTGATTGAGTTATTGATTGATTTTTGTATTGTGGGATTTGTTTCATGACAACTAAGTATATTTTCTTGCCATTTTCCATTATTGTCATGTAATAAAAAACAAATTCTCATGAATTTCTCATGGAAAAAATATAATAATATTATTTAAATTGTATAAAAAGTATTTGTGCAGCATGTTTGTATTCATGGTACTATACCTTCAGTCTATGCTGATTTAAATCTGCAGTATTTTGCTATTCTGCAGTAATGTGCTTAATTATAATGAAATAATGTAACAAATGCAAAATATTAAAAAATAACTTTTAAAATTATTTTAAAAAGACCAAATAATTTGAAAAGTATGCATGCACAGTAAGCATACAACTCCAATATTTACTTCAAAAGTTCTTCATTATACAGTCCACTGCAGTTCTAGTAACCAATGCTCTGAGCAGCACAGATATTCTGACCAAGCCTCCAATAATCTCAGAGTGAAAAGAGTCTATCGGCAGAGCGGCACGTTTTCAGGATCGCACGGTATGACCCTCTGTTTGCATGGAATTGCACAGATCGCATATGAAAGCCACATGGATAAATGCTGATCTTTTCATTAGTGAATTCATCAGCTTTGATATGTGACAGCGCTGGGACAGACAATTATTTCCCATGAGGTCTTGCTTTATGCTTGGTTAAATGTGGAGGACAAACTGTCCACTTGGGATCAGGCTGGTAAGTTTTCAAAATATAATCAAAATGAATTTATTTCTTGTTTGTTCATTCTGGTGATGCTTTTTAAATCAAACTAGAAAATGCTACATGCAAAAATGACTTAGTATGCATGCATGTTTGCATATTCATGCAACTTCCAAAAAAAGGCATAAGCAATATTTTAAAGCTTGTTTTGAAAACATCAGCTGTTGCATTTGTTTTATTTCCATGTCTACATTTCTTTAATTTCACTTTAAGCCTGACATTTGTTGTATTTTTGTCAGTTGTTCCCCCATTATGCCTCAAAGGCCTGTTTTTTTTTCTGCTGACGTAGTTGAATGGGGATTATGTGTGGACAACATGTCCAGTCCCTTTGTTTTTCCCTTTTTGTTGTCTTTTCGTGGGTAAATGGAGGAAGGTAGAGCAGATGAAAGGGAAATATGCAGCACAGGTCAACAGGAGCCGCAGTGTTTGAGCTGGAGCTCAGCAGAAGGCATCAGGTCTGAAATGAGGGCCAAGCATTACAGAGTAATTCAACTTAAAGAAAAAAGACATTATCATGTCCTTAAACTACATCAAGAACTTCTATGAGGGATGTGTAAGTATAAGACAATGTGTGTCGGTTTCATTTTTATTTTATTTTTTCTGATGTTTCACTATTTTTGTGGCAAAATCAAGAAATCACATTATTAGGTTTTCTGCATTTTAATAGCCTATATTTAGTTTTAATGGATGCTTCATACTAGCGACAAAATTAAGTAAACAGATTTTTTAATGTTTTAGATAACATTTGATTTCAACAGTATTGTTTGTCTCAATGGTCATAATGTAGGCTACTAGTTTTGTGTATTTTGAGACTTTAAAGCCCCCTAAAGTTGAGTGGAATTCATTGTCGGTGTAGATGTGCACGACGTGCATTTGTTGCTGACGTAAAGCAATCACGGAATTTCGCGGGAATTTTTCAAATTCAGAATTTAAAAATTTCTTAACCGCTCATCTCCCACAACATTGGGAGAAACGAAGCTCTTCGAAACTTTGAATCAATTGATTTAATAGCCTATATTTAGTTTTAATGGATGCTTCATACTAGCGACAAAATTAAGTAAACAGATTTTTTAATGTTTTAGATAACATTTGATTTCAACAGTATTGTTTGTCTCAATGGTCATAATGTAGGCTACTAGTTTTGTGTATTTTGCGACTTTAAAGCCCCCTAAAGTTGAGTGGAATTCATTGTCGGTGTAGATGTGCACGACGTGCATTTGTTGCTGCCGTAAAGCAATCACGGAATTTCACGGGAATTTTTCAAATTCAGAATTTAAAAATTTCTTAACCGCTCATCTCCCACAACATTGGGAGAAACGAAGCTCTTCGAAACTTTTAATCAATTGAACCAGTTGCTTCACAAAACGACTCACCTTTTCGAAGTGCTCGAAACGCCAAACGTTAGCAACCCATGCTGGTCAAAAATGTGTACGCAACAAAAACTCATGCCAAAACATGCATAAAACTGCCTATAAAAAACCCATTGCAAATGTTTTATTGAAAGTGTAATCTATTAAATGCAAATAACAAATCACCATAGTGTATTTAGCCTATAATATGTGTATATAGGCTATGGTTATACGTTTAAGACTACTCTTCCTTTTTTATTATACAGATGTGTCATTATTTGTGTCATTAAAAATGTATACAACATTATTAAATCGACCCCAGAATCAGGTAAAAAAAACAACAAAAAAACATACTGGTTCATGACTTCACTGAGCTGACAACTGAAATATCTAAAACATTTCGAAAAAGTTGTGACGTAACGAAGTCTCGTTTACTGAAATCATGTGACTTCGGCAGTTTAACATTTGCTCCGAATCACTGATTCGAAACAAATGATTCCCAAAGCTTCACAAATTAGTGATTTAAAGGGGTCATATGGTGCTATTTTAAAGATCATTATTTTGTGTTTTAATTGCAGTGTTCTTAATCTTTATAAGTTAGTAGTACTGTTCGGGTTTACAGTGTGGGGGCGTGTTAGAACGAGCCGTTTTAGGTAGGCGTGGCTGACTCTTAACTTTTATAAAGAATATCTCTTTGGATTTGAGACTTTAGTCTTTGCAACTTTACAGATCTTCTTTATGCACCAAGAGCTTGTAGCACTCCAAAGAGAAAGGAAAACTTGAAATCGCATCATATGACCCCTTTAAAATCGCTGGAGTAGCGTGGGAAAGACTCAAGCCATTCGCTTTATGATAGTTTGTAACTGATATTTTAAGGTAAAAAAATATATATATATAGCCTATATGAAGTTGCTTTAAATTATATTGTTGTATGTAGGCTATGTTGTGACGTACCTATTTTGTTTTATCTTGTTTGATTCGCTGTGTTTTGTAGCTCCGGCCTCCGACTGTGATTGGTCAGTTCCACACCCTGTTTTTCGGCTCCGTGCGCATGTTCTTCCTGAGCGTTCTGGGATTTGTGGTTTACGGGAATGAGGCCCTTCATTTCAGCTGCGACCCCGACAGGAGGGAGCTCAACCTCTTCTGTTACAATCAGTTCAGACCTGTAACGCCGCAGGTAATATTGCAAAAACAGATGGAAAGCTTTAATTGAGTGTGAGATTAAAAAAACAAAACAACAGCCAAGTTTTTACTAGAACTAAGGTTTTGAGCCAAGAAAGATTGGACGGTGTTCTCAGACTTTAACATAATGTAAAACAAGTTGTCACACAGTTTAAATGTTGTAATTTTATAATTCATAGTTTCTGTTGGCCTAAACCAGGGGTGTCAAACTCAATTCTTGGAGGGCCGGAGTCCTGCAGAGTTTTGTTCCAACCCTGCTCTAACACAGAAACCTTGTAGTTTTCAAATAAGCCTGAAGGACTTGATTGGTTGGATCAGATGTATTTAATTAGGGTTGAATCTAAACTCTGCAGGGCTCCGGCCCTCGAGGAACTGAGTTTGACAACCCTGGCCTAAACTATTTGTACAATCATTTTATGGTTTTATTTTATTTAAAACTTAGCCTATGTAAAAAATGGTTATTTAATGATAGGTTCAGCATGCCCCATTATTATCAGGCTATTTTATTTAGGAAACAGAGTAAAAACGGTAATATTCTGAAATATTATTACAATTCAAATGTACTGTTTTCTGTTTGAATATATTTTAAAATGTAATTTATCCCTGTGATGCAAAGATAATTTTCAGCATCATTACTCCAGTCTTAAGTGTATAATATTTGTAATTTTATTTCTTAATATATTTTATGGAAATCATGATACATTACCCTTCAAAAGTTTGGGGTAAGTAAGATTTAAAAATATCTTTATTCAACAAGAATGCAATTAATTGATCAAAAGGCACAGTAAAGACATTTATATTACAAAAGATTTCTGGTTATTGATTTTTTTTATCTCTCTTTTTTTTTTTTTTGCAAGAAAGGTTTACAAAGCTATTTACTATTTACAAAATATTCATTGTGGAAAACTTTTGTTTTTGCAGGTGTTTTGGGCCCTGCAGCTAGTGACGGTTCTTGTTCCAGCGGCCGTATTCCATCTGTATGCGGCATATAAAAACATAGACCAAGAGGATATTCTGGAACGACCACCATACACAGTGTTCTACATCATTTCTCTACTGCTACGGATCGTCCTGGAGGTGGCAGCATTCTGGCTCCAGAGTCGTCTCTTTGGATTCCTGGTTCATTCGCTGTACTTCTGTGATGCCAGTTCACTCGACAAGACATTCAACTTCACCAAGTGTATGGTACCTGAGCACTTTGAAAAGACCATCTTCCTCAGTGCAATGTACATTTTCACCATTATCACCATGATTTTGTGTATGGCCGAGATTTTTGAAATCCTCTGCAGAAGGCTGGGCTATTTAACACATCAGTAACAATCAACAGCTTAAAAATAGCACACAAAAGAATGCAAATGTATAATAGACATTTTTCATAGAATCAAACTGCATGCCTTCCATCCAGGTGTTTTGACATTATTTTCTACCTCACCGTGAAACACTGTAAGAGGCAGAAATAAGTGTTTGTAAATATTTTGCACAATAATAATTTTTAAAAGTAAACATTTTACTTATTCTCTAAAATAATCAATGACTTGTTTTGTAATGAAACGTCACCGTCTTGTATTATTGTAGATGTATGTTTCATTACAAATATTAAATGTCCAATTAAACTTTTCACTGAAATCGTTATGCTTATTATAGAATTAGTGATTTAGAAAAATGCAAAAATAATGCAAAAAGAAGCATATGATTATGTGCTAAGTAATCTGGATATTTAAAACATTAGAGATGAAAACATATTTACTTCTCTGGTTTGTTTATTATTATTATTATTAAATAATATGCATATTTCATTTTGAGGTAAGAACACTGTGAACAAGTTTTTATAATAGAACTTTAATTTCAGTTTTTTCTAAAGGACATCTTGTAATCAAGAGTAAAACAAAAACAATTAAATAAGAAGAAATCAGCTGCCTTAATGGGCAAAACAAAAGAAATATTCATAAACTTCTATAAATGATGACCATGTACCAGTCCATAAGATAAATAACAGCTGTAATTTCTAAAATGCCATAAATTCAACCTAGATACCTCAAAATCTTTAATATGTAATACTGTAAACATGACATGAAAGTTCCTTCAGTATAAACTCAGTTTAACTTCACCATCTCAGCATTTTTAAATACTCAGACTATTAATATAAATACCATAAACTGCCTGCTACTTCATATGATATCCGTATGTTTAATATGAGATAGCACTTATACCTTCTTTAAAGACATTTAAAATGACTTAGGCTAAAAATTCATACATTCAAACAGTCAGACAATTCCACCAGACAAGACCCCTTCATCTGATCGCAAGAAAAACCTGAAAAAGCAACTATCCCTTCAAATATACAATTCATTTTTGTTTACTTCAACACGAGCCACTCTTCAAAAGTAATTACAGTACATGATAGCGATTACGTGTGTGTATTTGTGTAAATACATACGTGCGTATATGTGTGTGTGAACACGTATGTGTATGTGTGTATATATGTATGTGCACATATAATTGACTTAACAGTGACTGGAATGTTGAGCCATATGATTAATTCAATGAAAAATCATTTAAAAGAGCTTCAATATTGAGGACACGGCATTCAGTCTATCAGCTCGCTAGAAAGTGCTTCGAATAGTCATCTTAATGCATGATACTTACCGCTATGATGTCATGTGCAGGTCTATATTAAAAATGCCTTGTAATGACATTTCATTGCTTAAGTGCAGAAAAATCTAAAGTATGATACATTTAGAAAAATACTATACGGTGGAGGTGGTTTAAACTGTTTAAAGAATTTATCAACACTTTTGGGTTCATAATCTTGAACGCACATAATGCGGTTAAGTTATAAAGGTGCCAGCAAAAATATACAACAGCATACAAAGCAATGTCATAGCACAACTTAATGCAAACTTTAACGTACGTAATAAATGCAATCTCAAAAAGCAACCACGGTACCTCATATTAGTTCAACTTAATGACCATCACTATTGTTAAGTGCATAAACAGGGTACATCAAATGACTTTCTCTCATCGAGGGATATGCAAACATCTTCTTAAAAGGCACAAGCAAATGTCAAAGACGATTTCAGTAAGAACGGCGACTGGCGTTTTGTATACTTGGGACGCAAATGATGCACTTCCAGTCCTGTGAAACTCAGAACTATAGTTTTCATGAAATATTGATACAATTTTTTTGCATGTATTGTTGCAAATATGCAGCTTGTACATGTTTATAGTTGTAACTGATATGGCAGGAGAATATGGCATGTGCATTGAACATAAATGCAAGATGATGTGCATATTCTGTGTATTATGTTTCTGCCTACGTTACCAAAACTCCTTGGTCAGACTCTAACGCCAAAAACACACTCTAAGCAAGTTTGATTTTGTGCATCTTTGTCTTCCGAAGTGTGTCAGACTGCAAGGGGGCGCTAAAGGTCAACTACTGAGCAAGTTAGTTTAAGTTTGTTAAACTTGGCATGTTTACAACAGCTACCTGAATAATAAAACATCCGGGTTAATGGCACAGACACTTAAAGGTAACTCTATCGCCCCCTTGAGTACAGAAGTTTGCTACCGCCAGTACAACACAAGAACCCACGTAATGTATGTTGAACGCAACCACTGAATACTTGCATAAAATATGTTTCTGGTCTGAGCTTGAATTTTAGTTTTACTTCTGAATGCGATTATATAGTGCTTACAAAGTTAGCTTTTAGGCGGTTTATCAGCGGCATCTTCAGATGTGATTCTGAGGGATGCAATAGCTTTTGCACAGATGTAGACGTTCTCCTCCTTCTTATCGTCTTTGCTAGGAAGGCCAGTGGAAGAGGTTGCTATTTCTCCACTGCAGGCCTCTCCAGGATCTTGGACAGGGGCTGAGGTCCGGCCAGAACTAGCCGTTTCTAATATGTTCCCCTGTGGATTTGACGGGAGCAAATTTCTCTCCCCAGCAGCACCAGATGTCGACATTGTGGGCATTCTTATCCCCCCAATAGGGATCATTGGAAGAGGCGTTGGCACCTGTCCTTGAGAGTGCAAAGGCAAATGGCTGAAGATGTCTGGCAGCAGGGTTGTGGACAGATCTTGACTGCTGCATAGGCCGACAGGAACATACAGATTCTGAGGAGTATTCCCTTGATCCTGAAAAAAAGTGATGTTGTTCATGATGCCGACCAATTCCTTCTGATGTGTAAACTATTTTCAGAGAATTAAATAAAGTCATTGGACTTGGTGTAGATTTGGTGTGAATTAAAAAAAATATATATATTTATTCTGTTATGCCATTAAGGCGTGGCACCAGAATTGACTGTATAGCAATTTTTTTACCCAAACATGCTGGTGTTATTCTGGCATTATATTCTTTATGCAGATTTTATTCTATCATAAAGATTTTTATTCTAAAAAGAAAGTTTATAATGATCACGGCTGTCAGAAAGAACCAAAAACAATATTAAAAATGATCAAAATTGGTGCCAGGTTTGATGTCATTGATGCCAAAAGGTTTCAATATGAATAAAATGATATATCAACAGTTAATAGTTTACAACAGGGCTGTCCAAACTCGGTCCTGGAGGGCCGGTGTCCTGCAGAGTTTAGCTCCAACCCTAATTAAACACACCTGAACCAGCTAATCAAGCTCTTACTAGGCATAGAAACTTCCAGTCAGGTGTGTTGAGGCAAGTTGGAGCTAAACTCTGCAGGACACCGGCCCTCCAGGACCGAGTTTGGACAGCCCTGGTTTACAACTTATGAGGTACACTTTGTCTCCAAAAGCAATGTGTAAAATGCAACATGCTTTCCTGTAGCTAAATCAGTAGAGCATGGTGCTAGCAATGCCAAGGTAATAGGTTCAATTCCCAGGGAAAGCAAGAATTGATTATGTACCTTGAATGCAATATATGTCGTATTGGGTAAAAGCATGCATAAATGTAAATCTTAAAGCATACCATTCCGGTGTCTATTTGCACTCCGATGACCGGTCGAAGGGGAGAAGCTTGAAATCTCACACTCCTTCCTGGATCCGTGAGGGTCCTGTGCTGAAAAGACCCCCTCTGTGGGGACACTGCCCTGAGCACCCCTTTTTGTCGACCCAGCGGAGACTGCGTTCGTTGCCCCGATGGGTCCGAACATGTAGGCCTTACAGGTGACAGCTGCCGGATAGGTGAAAAATCCCCTCTGATGCTCAGATCTCTCCTTGGAGAAACGGCCCTTAAAGGAGATGAATCACGGCTTGACAAATGGTGACGTTGTGGTGAGAGATCTCCTCTCGGGGACATGTACCTCTGGCGAGGTGAATCCCAACAAGGCGACAGCAGCTGAGGTGGGCAAGGCTCAGAGGGACTGCTTGACTGCTCAAAGGTCTGATCATCATCAGTACTCGGAGAAGAAACTCCAAGTTGTTCCTTCGGTGGATTGCAGCTTGGGTCAAAGAGTTTAGGGAGACAACCAGACAGACATAGCTTGTTGACGGCATAGGACTGAGGACTTGTGCTTCTGGACAATGTTTTTGGTGTAGAATCACCATCATATTCATCATCTTCATCATCATCTGGTTCATCCTCATCGATGCCATCAGAATTTTCGGCATCTGAGAACTGATGTTTAATGGTTGTTTCCACTGACATGATGCCTAAGGACTTCTGTGTGTCATCTACACAGGCAGTAAGAGCAGAAAATGAAATTAGTGCTTCTAACATTCTCCTAACATTTAGAACAATGTTGGAACTAGTTTGTGGCGCTTAAGGCTCTTAAAAATGAACTAAGCTAGACTGAAACCTATCTTTTACATCTGCATGAAAAAGTAGTTCAAAAAAAGTTTCCTACCAGCATCCTCTGTATTGTCCATGGCTGTGGGTGAAACTCCAAGTTCAAGGCATTTTTTCGTGTGAGCTTTTGACTTCATATGCTTGGTGAGATTCCCTAAATAAAACAGGGGTTATTTTTCTATCCCAATCTTTTGCAATCATGCTTGAATGTGAATGTGGTAAAGCCAACCTTTAGTTTTGAAAGCAAAGTTGCAGCACTTGCAGATGTATGGCCTCACATCCATGTGCGTTCGAATGTGTTTCTTGAGCATGCTTGGCTTCTTACAACGAATACCACACTCTTCACATATATACTTTCCCCGACCACGGCCTCTCACGTACACATATTCCTCATTGGACTTATAACTGATAAAGAAAAAACAACCAGAACTTTTTCATTTCGATGCGTTGCTACAGTCACATATGAACATCAGCATGATCAAATTACATATTCATACCCTCCTTCAAAAATCTTCACACGGACTGGCTCTGCTTGCTGTATGGTGGACGCCACATCTTCTCGTAAATATTTGCACCTCTGGCTAATGTCTCTTTGCCTCACATCTTGCTTTGTATCTTCCTCTCTGTAGTCCAGCGTTACCTGCAATAGTGCAACAGACCTTATGGAACAGATGGCTAAATAACGTACAGGTAAATATAGCACAGCAGCAAGTGGCAAATCAGCTAAAACCAACAACAGATAACATACTTGTTCTTGCTTCGGTCTCCAGGGGGTGGAGGTCACTAGTAGTCCAGGTTGATACATGCTAGCGATTGAATAAATAGCATCCTGCCTCCTCTGTTTGGATCGGAGAAGAGCAAGAACCATCCCAGTGCTAAGATCAGGTGGGTTAGGGTTACGGCATTTCACAAACCACGAGGCATACTCTGAAAAATTTGCAGCTATTTGGGTACTATTTGGCTTAGTGGAGTTGAGATAGCACCAGCTCACACAAGTAGTAGTGTGAAGACCTGGAAACTTGGAGAACAGTAAAGCACCAGTGATTGCCGAGTGCACTGTACCTATACCAGAACCAGGACGATTACTAGCCATCATGAGTTCAGATGTTGGTTTTTGTTCCATCATAGCAGCATCTTGAGGAATTCTGGCAGGAGATTGTAACTCTGGATTGCTGTAAAAGTCTTGGCTGGGCTCGTCCATATCTACCTCCTCAGTGGGCTCACATGTCTCTGGGGTGCTTCCTGATTTGAAAGCTTTCTTGGGACTTTCTTTTTCACCTTCAAGATTTCCTAACTCCACAGCACTAAGCTCTTCAACAATCTGTCCATAAATGTTCTCATCTTTGACTCGTTTCTGCTGCTTCGCTTCAATGAAAAGTTCAATGCTACTTGCAGGTGAGAGCATGCGCTTGTTTGCTCCACCACTGGGGGCCTCTGTAGTTGAGATGGTTTTGGAGGTCAAGGATAGAGGTATGCCTGTATTTACCTTTGCTGGTGATGCCTGTGGGCTGCGCAGTAGTCGCCTAGGGTGCCCTGATACTGGAGATAGTTCACAACCTGTGTTATTTGGTGGCATGACTATGGCAAGACTTTGACAGGGGGAGGATGTTTTGTGTTCTATGTACGACATAGGATTCTGTGTTTGAGAATCCAGAATATGAGATATACTAGTGTATGTTACGTTCCCATAAGATGGTACTTGCATCTGAATTCTAACAGGAACTAGCAAAGCGGACATACTTTGACTGACTAATGCTTGCTGAGCTTGCGAAAGCACTGCTATCGTTGACAAAACATTGCCTAAAGTCCGGGAACAATCTTCTTGGGGGTTCCTTAAGCTAATATAAGATTCAGCTACCTTGGATTCTTCAGGTTCCTTCTTTATAAAACGCATTACGCTATCCATGTCATGAACATTGCAAACATTGGGTTTAGCATACTGAGATGAGTCTTGCACTGGGCTATATTGTTTGTGTTGGGGAGAAGGACCACCAGAAATCAAAGAATAACTCATTTTCTCAATGGATCCCTCAAGTGTAAATGGTTTGCTTGGTGAGGTTGATCTCTTGCTCATTTTTTCTGAGACTGTGCCACCTTGCATCTCGGGTTCACCACTTAATGATGCCTGCCTAATCAAGAAGGCCCTTCTACGCTCTTTAACCTCGTCTTGCCTAGATGTAGATGAAGGAGAAAGACTACCATAATCGAAAGACTTGCTTCGATATCCTGGAACCTCTGAGGGTAAATTATAAGGTGCTTGCTCTGAAGCAGAACGTCTCATCTCTCGGTGATGACTATGTGAACTTCCTGGTACAGATAAGAACTCCAACGGCTTATTAAACTCATCTGGGTTGGTTTGAGACACAAGGTTAATGGTCTCCTCTCTGTCGAGGGACTGGGAAAAACTTGAGCTGTGAGACAAATTGCTATCTTGACTTGGGCTTCTTGAGAGACTTGTGCAAGCAGATTCAAAACTAGATTCCCCAGAAGAACATTCCATCTCTGCTAATCTCAACCGTTTCTTTTTGGGTGGTAGCTTTTCCATTGGAAACTGTGATAGGGTCTCACTCCTCTGTGGCCACTGGAACTCTTCAGCATGCTTTTCTCTTTGCTTGACCCCTACTTCTGGAACTTTTTCTAGCCTGTCAGGCTCCACGGTTACTCTAATCTCTGGAACTTGGATACTAGGCTGAGATGTTGGCTGCTTACTCATATGAAGTTTCTGGTGCAGAAAACCACTGCATCTCCATTGGCAGTCTGCTCCTTCTGTTCTGTGACCCTCCATGCTATGCTCCTTTTCCATGAATTTGTAAATGCCAATTTTGTCTAAGGGATATGATCTAACATCACTTGACTTTTCTGAAGAGTTTAGTCGGTTTAATGAATTTGTGTGCTGAATGACAGAGATAATATTGCTGCCAGCCCTTCTCTCAGTGTCAGAAAAGGCAGTATCTAAAGTAGTTGGCTTTGTCTCAGTGTCCTCTGAGTGTCCAGAAGGCTTGTCTTGCACATGAAAGTCATCTTCCTCCATGACATTTTTGTCCTTTCTTCGTTTCCTTGTGGAAGTTTCTGATAAATGGCTTGGAAAAATGGAACACAACTCAGTTTCTTGATAGTTTTCAGCACCCATTTTTGCATAATCTACGCCATGAATTTTCAAGTCTGATTTTAAGCTACAAGCCAGATGAGCGTAGCAGTCTGATTCAGCGTGTCCTTCGGTAGCGGAGTGCTCAAACGCAGCTTGCCGCATGAGTCTTCTCATGCCCATTGCGCCCCGGTAGGTGGCATCATCACCTGTCATTCTCTCATCAAATGAGTTACTGCTTCTTAGCCCTTCTGGGGCATTCAGATTCGAATTAGATGAGGTTGGAAGAGAATTACTGCGCAAGAATACACTACTCTCTGAAGCCGTTTCCAGAAGGTCAGAGCTAGAGATTTGACATTCTTGGTAATCTTCCTCTTGGAAGGACTCTGAATCAATTTTTATTGATCGCACTAGGTCTTTTTTGCTTCTGTGAATGGATGAGTCAGTGTCACCTGGCATTATGCCTTTGTTCAATGTAATCATGAAGCTAGATGTGGCTTCATTTATGTCTGTCATGCAGGTTTGTACAGTGATTGATTGTTTTGGCCTGGTTGTTGGCCTATAACATTTCCCAAACATAATTTCTTGATACGATTTGGCACTTGCGCTCGACTGGTTGAACTGTTGCTCAGCACTCTCAGACCGCGAGAAGTATCCTGAATCAGTGCTGCCTTTACTGTATGAACTAGGCAGGGAAAGAGATTGATCAGAGTCTTGATTTTTCTTCTCCGAAAGCCGAAGTACCAGTCTTTGCTTGATGGTGGAGAACTCAACCATTTGGTCCACCTGAGCAATAGCCGCAGGTGCTGTCATTTCCCGGAATTGCCATAAAGATACTTTTCCTAATGACCCCGTTTCCTTTTTGAGTGAAGTTTGAGCAGATAAAGTGGTGTCCTTTTTTGCCAATATACTCCCTTTTTCTTGCACAAAACCCTCTGTTTCTTTGACATGGCTTACTGTATCCGAGGACAAGTCTTCCACAACTTCTTCATCGGTGTCACTGCTCTGCTCAGCATCAGAATGCATCTCGCCTTCTGCCACCGCCAACTCCTCATCCATATGCTTACTGTCTTGTTCTGAAAATGAAACCAATCCTGCTTTCACTGCATGGCTGTGAGATTTTCTGTGTTTGTACAGGTTGCTCTTAGTTTTAAAGGAGAAACCACAAGGAATACACGGATATGGTCGTTCGCCAGTATGAGAACGGATGTGCTTCTTCAGTACACTGGGTTTGGCACAAGCTCTGCCACAATACTGGCATACATACTTCCCAGTCTTAACCGACTTCTGCTCCTTTTTGAGAAGGCCCTCTGACAGAAGCTCATATTCCGATTGAAGATATCGTTTGTTTGGGAGAGAAACGTTCTTCCTCCTGAGCTGGATGTGACACTGTTCTCTAGATTTTGAGGTAAGAATATTTCCTGAAGCAAGGACCTGTGACTCCATACCAGGAGATGGACGTACAGCTGGGGTCTGGGGTTGCTCCGCAAGTTTTATTTTGTCCTCTGTGCCAGAGGATTGGCCTCTTTGGGTCATCTCGGATGGCAAGTGTTTTTCGTCATCTTTGAAACCAATAATCTGTTTGGAACATTCCGCATCACCTGAGGTTTTAGCAGCCTCCATGATAAGGATTTGCTATCTACAGTTGCTACATTGCCCTTGGTTTTGTCACAATGAACATCGTCTTGCTTCGATGAAAGTTTCTCTTTTAACGTGGAGGGTTAATTCTTCAGTGCTTTAAACAGTTCCCTGTGGTTGTACAGCAGTCAGTCCAACGGCATCATTTTCAAAATTATGAAATAATAACTTCCATATGTTCAGTCAATGCATGTTCAGTCAAGTTTTTTATACATGGTCTCCATCCCTATATACATTTAAGCCTGGGCACCAAATCCAAATTGTCTGCAAACAGAAAAATCACATGTTGTCAGTAAACAAATTCAAAATGTTTTAAGCATAGAACAATAACTTGAAGAGTATAATAAAATGCTGCTAATTATTTAAGTAGAAAAGCCATGCATCTTCACGCCCATATTCCGATTGAAGATATCGTTTGTTTGGGAGAGAAACGTTCTTCCTCCTGAGCTGGATGTGACACTGTTCTCTAGATTTTGAGGTAAGAATATTTCCTGAAGCAAGGACCTGTGACTCCATACCAGGAGATGGACGTACAGCTGGGGTCTGGGGTTGCTCCGCAAGTTTTATTTTGTCCTCTGTGCCAGAGGATTGGCCTCTTTGGGTCATCTCGGATGGCAAGTGTTTTTCGTCATCTTTGAAACCAATAATCTGTTTGGAACATTCCGCATCACCTGAGGTTTTAGCAGCCTCCATGATAAGGATTTGCTATCTACAGTTGCTACATTGCCCTTGGTTTTGTCACAATGAACATCGTCTTGCTTCGATGAAAGTTTCTCTTTTAACGTGGAGGGTTAATTCTTCAGTGCTTTAAACAGTTCCCTGTGGTTGTACAGCAGTCAGTCCAACGGCATCATTTTCAAAATTATGAAATAATAACTTCCATATGTTCAGTCAATGCATGTTCAGTCAAGTTTTTTATACATGGTCTCCATCCCTATATACATTTAAGCCTGGGCACCAAATCCAAATTGTCTGCAAACAGAAAAATCACATGTTGTCAGTAAACAAATTCAAAATGTTTTAAGCATAGAACAATAACTTGAAGAGTATAATAAAATGCTGCTAATTATTTAAGTAGAAAAGCCATGCATCTTCACGCCAAAATGGCCCATAAACTCACCATGCCCTGAGTAGAGTGTTTCTGAAGGCAGTGTGCCAGCACCATCTCTTTGTCTTTCTGAGGTTTGTGATTGATGTGAAGGTCATCTCAAACTGTAAGGTCAGGAATCCCTCCATTAGAGAATTAACCAAACTACAAGTACAGCAAGTACATGGCTGTGCAAGCATAATGAGGGGGGAGGGGAGGAAAGACAATGCAATTTATCTCTGTAACACTATCATTCATTCTGCACTCTAATCTCTATTTGGAATGTTTTTGCTATTCAAAGGAAAACTCTTGCATTTAAAAAAAATTAAATAAAATTATATATATATATATATATATATGTTAGTGCTAATCCTGAAATATGAATGAAGATCAACTGAATTATATAGACTACCATTCAAAAGTTTGGAGTCATCACATTTAAAAAAAAAAAATAATAATAATACTTTTATTTGGAAGGATGTAACACTATCATTCATTCTGCACTCTAATCTCTATTTGGAATGTTTTTGCTATTCAAAGGAAAACTCTTGCATTTAAAAAAAATTAAATAAAATTATATATATATATATATATATATGTTAGTGCTAATCCTGAAATATGAATGAAGATCAACTGAATTATATAGACTACCATTCAAAAGTTTGGAGTCATCACATTTAATAAAAAAAAATAATAATAATACTTTTATTTTGCAAGGATGCATTAAATTGAAAGTGGCAGTAAGACATTTACGATGTTACAAAAGATTTCTATTCATTCAAGAATCCTGAAAAAAATTTTATCATGATTTCTACAAAAATTTTAAAAAGCACAACTGTTTTCAACATTGATAATAATAAAAAAATGTTTCTTGAGCACCAAATCAGCATATTAGAATGATTTCTGAAGGATCATGTGAGACTGAAGACTGGAGTAATGATGCTGAAAATTCAGCTTTGCCATGACCTGAATAAACTATATTTTAAAATACATTAAAATATAACAGTTATTTGAAATGGTAATCTTTCACAATGTTATCTTTTACTGTATTTTTGATTAAATAAAACATCCTTGGTGAGCTTTTAAGACTTCTTTCAAAAACATTCAAATAACCCAAGTTATTGAATCTTGTTTCATCTTCAGAAGAACAATAAATCACATTCACACTTATTTTTTTCTTATTGCATTACAAAAGTTACAAAATGAAGAAACACTTGTTGAATCTGCACACACACAAAAAAACAGTAAAATACAAGGGCAAATTCTTCTAAATGATTTCATACTGGGTATCTGCCACTGAAAAACCTCAACTAAACAAATAACAGTAACATGTTAGGTACTGTACCTTGTAAAGTAAAGTACCCTGTAAAGAGAGTCTAAAGACTAGTGAATGAACCACTGCATCTACATCCGTTATGCAACACAAATGTGTGACCAATTACATTACAGTTTAAATGTTATTGGTCAAATAAGTCAAAAAGTAGTGCCACAATATTAAACAATAATATTGCAACTTACACCACCTCTGCCTACACTCATGTGCAAATATAATTACCATCTGCATACATCAGAGTTTGTATAATGAGGTTACATAAGGTTATCTGGTTCAAACCCCTTAACTAGGACATTCAAACTCACAAGCAATCAGAGAAGAAATATCAATCTCCGCCAGGCTATAAAATCTAAAACCAAATCTTGACATGGTCTACAATGAAGTCAAATGTTTCCCACGGGTCGAGTTAGTATCTAAACAGCCTGTCTGTCAGGAGATAGCGACCAGAGGAGAGAGTTGATGTAGGAATGACAAAACACACAGCGATCACATGTGCTTTTTTCAAGGTCAATCTCAATCCTGCGCTGTCCTCAACACATTGGAGGAGAAATATGGTGGATAAACCTGCCAGAGGCTAAATGCACCTTTAAAAACTGGGCTGACAAGTTAAGTGTGTCAGCGGTGTTCGGTATTCAGACACGAGGCAATAATCGCATCAAATCTGTCATGTAAGTAACATGATGCGATTTCACCGTTTAAGAACAACATCGAAAGTCTGCAAGTGTCCAAGTTTGACCTTCGATCATCTGTTGGATGACCAAGACAAGCATCTGCGTTAACGCATCTACAACAACAACCGACGCAACATGTCAAAGCCAGAGGCGGGAAAATGTAACCAGACTCGAGAGAATGTCATTACGTCATGTATCAGCCCCCCTTGGCATCACTACTCGGCGGGATGCCTGGCATCTCATGAAATACAGCTGTGTTGCATCTTAAAACTACAGAAGGAACAAAATGTCCACAGAAGAGCTTCAAAAAAGCAGAGCAGTCAAGGACTGACTTTGGCGAGTCACCTGCTTTTGAGTCCCAGTAAGACATACAACACAGTGATTGCCATCAATCTACAAACCTGGTGTCCAAATTCAGCCTTGTCCAATGTCTCCAGTCAAATACAGCTGTTCTCATAATTCCTGCTTCCCGTATTGCTGTACATCACCTTCAAAAAAAGACAAATGTGCCAGGAATAAGTCTCAACAGTCATCCATGTCTTCCTCAATGAGAGTACATTAGAAGAGCTACAGATGTAAGCGAGTCGCCACAGAAAATACCTCATTGAGATGGGTATCCAGGAACAAAAATAGAAAAGGGGCCCTGCGAAGGGTTATGCAACGTCCCACATTCGAGGCCACTTTGGCATCAGCGCAGGGAGAAGTGAATGGCCATGCTGCTTGTGAAAATGAGTTGGAATCGGGAAGGTTTAGATTAGAATAAAGCATAAAACCTAAACTGCACTGAAATAAAAGATTCAAGCTGTGTATAGGATTGCGATATACAGCAGAAATAGCAAGTAGTGTGCTAATATGCTATTCCGAACACAGCGTTAGACTGAAAATCCTGATAGCTCACATATTAGTCATGTTTAGCTCATGGGTGTGATAAATTATCAGCAGTATCTTAAAAGCAACATGAAATCATAACTAACATTTAAGATACATGTTACTGGCTTTATTTTACATGATTTAGTGATGCACATTATTCCAGAACAAAGTTTGTGCTTTCATCAAAACATAATCAGGCGCCACTTTTTCAGCAGGGCTGGTTCCGGAAGTATTTTTCCCATAGGGCTTTTTAGAAAGTCTTAGTTTGAGAGTTATAAGCCACGAATCAAACCAAACTGCTACGAGGAGAATCACAACATAAACTTTGGTTTGAAGCAAAAAATATATGAAAATTCAGACAAAAGTCAAAGACTCTGAGCTTAACGGCTTTAATGAGGAGATTAAGTACAGTCCCATTAAGCATTGCAAATGACAGAATCAAATAAAAACAATGAAGTATAAAATAATTGATTTACAGATGTTGATTTTATATTGAAACAACGTATTGTAGTTTTGCTTTGTTTTTTATTTTTAAAAGTGATTTGAGAGCTTATGTCATTCACAATTCTTCAAGTGGGCGGTTCTTTTGCTTGCCGTGATTCTCTGATTGGTGGAGATTTCTTTGCAGAATCATGGGTATTGTAGTTTTTCACAGGAATTAAGATGTTTAATGATTATTGTAAAAAATAACTTGGCTTCGGCATAAGCATATATCATTGATTAACAATCTCAGAGCTCACAGTAACTCTCTTTAAATAACTGCAAGATTTTATTTTGTCAAATCTTGAATCTTAATAATTGGCTTGCATTGTAAAAAATGATTTTCTTCCTCAGTATTTTGCCTTGTTTTCCAGTACAAATATCACATTCTTAAATCAAGATGCATTTAGCACATATGACAGATATTAAGTCATGTTTTATAAAAAATTAGTTCGGGCTTAAATCAAGGAAAAAATACTTGCCAATTGGGTAAGAAAAGTTTTTTTTATAAAGAATAAGTATTTTTTTTCATACTTTATTGGCAGACATTTCTCTTTTTATAAGCTTAAATGCACTTCATTCTGATATTTTTTTTTTTATTTTGAAGCAAAACGACAAGATTAAGATTAAGATCGATATTAAGTGGTTTTAAGCTAAAAACATGAATGTTAAATCAAATCTTGAGTCTTAACTTACACTTCAGAAAATGATTTTCTTAGTATTGTTGACTTTTTTCCAGTACAAATATCTAAACATTCTGAAATCAAGATGCATTTTCTTAAGAAGCAAAATTACAAACTTTTCTTGAAAATTTATGTAAATGTGTCTTGATTTAAGAATGTAATGTATAGATATCTGTATGGGAAAACAAGACAAAATACTTGCTAAGAAAGTCATATTTTGCACTGTATGGTTGTCATCTGGTGGACAATAAAACAAGGCTAAGAAATCCCATAGACTCGCATTGAAGAAAGGAACCAAGTTATAGAAAAGTCCCGTCAGAAACAGCACAGAGACACCCAAGCAGTAGTGCAGCATGTTTTGCACAGGCAACTACCACTCTGCGCTTGAATAATGATATTTTGCTGAGTCAGGAAAGCTGTGTGGACGTCTAGTTTATCATATGTTCTAGTACAGAAGCAGTCCTGGAGATCAGTTTATTTACTTTCACAGAATGCAGTAATGCATCATAGTGACACGAGCAGCCAGCGGCGGAGGAACGTTTGCACGCTAATCAAATCACATGCAAATGTGCAGATTTCCACTGGTCAGCAAACGCGTGTGCCTTAGACAGTGGAAAAGCCGAGCAGCGGTACGGAGCACCCGCTGGGACAGACCATCATATTTATAGAGAGACGAGAGACTTGACCTTCAATGCTTGTGGATGATCAGCCATTTCAGGGCCTTTCCACAGTATACTGAATGCAGAATACAGAAAGCTGCAGACAGTGCCTTGTGCTCTATATATATATATACGGCTTGTCTGTGCATGTCAGAGAATCAAATCACATGCAAATGTGCAGATTTCCACTGGTCAGCAAACGCGTGTGCCTTAGACAGTGGAAAAGCCGAGCAGCGGTACGGAGCACCCGCTGGGACAGACCATCATATTTATAGAGAGACGAGAGACTTGACCTTCAATGCTTGTGGATGATCAGCCATTTCAGGGCCTTTCCACAGTATACTTAATGCAGAATACAGAAAGCTGCAGACAGTGCCTTGTGCTCTATATATATATATATATACGGCTTGTCTGTGCATGTCAGAGTCTGTTATGGGAGTCATAAACCAGAGGATTGACCCCCGTGTTTACTTCACCATTAGTTTGCATTATTGTGCTTGTTAACTATGCCAGTGTTTTGGTTGAACTGGACTTTTAGCTTAAAGTTCAAAGGTGTTCATATACTATACAATGCCATTAAATATGTTGGGATTGGTAACAAACATTTTTCATGATTTTTCAGATGATTTGAAAGTTCACCAAGGCTGCATTTATTGGTAAAAAAAACCCAGTAAAAACAGTAATACTGAGAAATATTATTACAATTTAAAATAATTGTTTTCCATTTGAATGTGTTTTGAATGTGAATGAGTCAAAGCTGAATTTTCAGCATCATTACTCTAGTCTAGTCTAGAAATCATTCTAATATGCTGATATGCCGATTTATATTTATTATCAATGATGAAAACAGATGTGCTGCTTAATATCTTTTTGGAAACTATAATTCATATTTTTCAGGATTCCTTGATGAATAGAAAGTTCAGAGGAACAGAATTTATTTGAAATCTTTTGTAATAGTATGAATATCATTACTGTCACTTTTGAACAATTTAATGCATCCTTGTTGAAAAAAAAATTCATTTAAAAAAAAATGTATATATACTGTATATATGATTTATTTCGTACACCATAATACTTACATATTTAAAAATCTAATATCCTGTTATTAACTGACTAATCATCATGATTATCTAGTATGTGCAGATTCCTGTTAGACATGTTTGATAATGGCACTTAAAGTGTGCCATATGCAAATGGCCTTGATCTGGAATATTACTGTAAATGCCACTCACCACGCATGTGCGGTGCAGAAATGAGGAATGTTCCCATGGCAACCAAACGACTATTCCTGCTGCGTTCACGTTCTTTGTCTCACATAAGTGGATATTGAATAGGCCAACAGGCATCCTCAAGTAACCCTCCTGCACCTGTGACATCACATGCTTCGCTAGAGCCCCTTACATACAATCACTGCACACAACAGATGGGATTCAGGAAAATCACATGCATCTTTTACAGGTAACCTACAAATGTGTTCAGTTTGATATAAAGAACATTTTTTATTATTTGTACTGTAGAAAAAGATCTCTAAAGGGATTGTTCACCTAAAAATGAAAATTGTATCTATATTTATTTCCATGTAGTTCTAAACCTGTATGCTGCTATATTTTCTATGGAACACCAAAGTAAAAATTTTGAAGAATGTTCAATATTTTGTGCGCTTCAGTTCTCACTGTGCATCTTTCCCACTCGTTCTCCGACTAGAGAAGGTCACGAGCTTCAGATTTAAAATAAATGCCTTCAGTTTCTCAGTGTTAGATGAACAGTGTTCTCTGATCACCATGGCAACACATTCTAAGTGCTATTTCACAGTGAAAACTAACAATGAATAAGCTTCAATTCAAGTGTGTGGGAAAGACTATCACTAGGACTACATACATCATCACGATCAGAAGCATTATAACATGTCTGGCTAGAGTTAACGCTTGCCCAAACATGCCCATACAAGCTCTGCTGACCAATGCCAACTCCAGTTACCAGTATATATAATACATACCCAAAATTCACTATTAATATAGATAAACACAAAATCCAAAGGTGGCCTGTAGATTTCGGACAGTTTTGGCTTATACTACACTCTTAAAAATAGAGAGTTTTAACATCAGTTTCACAGAAGAACCATTTTGCATTCCCCAAAGAACCTTTCAGTAAATAGTTCTTAAAAGTAGTTCTTTGTGGAATGGGAATGTTCCATGGATTTTAAAGGGATAGTTCTCCCAAAAATGAACATTCTGTCATAATTTACTCACCCTAATGTTGTTCCAAAGCAATAATGAATTTCTTTCTTTTGTTGAACACAAAAGAAGATATTTTGAAGAATGCTGGTAACCAAAAAAGCTGTCACTGGGCCGGTACCTTTTCAAAAGATACACCTTTGTACCTAAATGGTCCCTATTGGTACCTTAAAGGAACATTAGTGTACATAATAATACCTAAAACATACAGTGTACCTTTCGAAAAGGTACCGCCCCAGTGACCGGTTTTGAACCTTTTTTTTTTTTTTTTTTCAGAGTGCATAATTTGAAAAAAAAACTTATGGAAGTTAATGGCTAACAGCAACTTTTTGGTTATCAACATTCTTCAAAATATCTTCTTTTTTGTTTAACAGAAGAAAGAAATTCATACAAGTTTGGAACAAGGGTAAGAATTTTAATTTTGGGGTGAATTATCCCTTTAAAGGTTCAACAATTCCAATGAAGAACCCTTAATTTTAAGAATGCAACCAGCTCAAAATTGCTACATGGTGCTCAATTAATCACACTTTGGGGCAAAATGTTGGTTTAAAGACAACTGTGAGAGAGATATTCACAAAAAAAGATCCAATACTCCATGAAAACCTTAAAGGGGTCATATGATGCTGCTAAAAAGAACATTATTTTGTGTATTTTGGTTTAAGTTTAAAAAAACATTATTTTCCACATACTGTACATTATTGTTCCTCCTCTATGCTCCGCCTTTCTGAAACGTGTCGATTTTTACAAAGCTCATCGTTCTGAAAAAGCAAGGTGTGCTTTGATTGGCCAGCTATTCAGTGCTTT
>NW_015649229.1:308846-340229 GCF_001515625.1 Sinocyclocheilus rhinocerous | reverse complement strand
TGATCTTCAGAAATCATTCTAATATGCTGATTTATTATTAGAATTATCAACAGTTGTGCAGCCAAATATTTTTAAGTTACGCCTTCTTTCTTTGCGTGAATATTTGGGCGGCGTTATGCAAATCTTCTCACATCGTGACGTAGACATGTGGGGTGTGTTAGAACGAGCCGTTTTAGGTAGGCGTGGTTGACTCTTAACTTTTATAAAGAATATCTCTTTGGATTTGAGACTTTAGTCTTTGCAACTTTACAGATCTTCTTTATGCACCAAGAGCTTGTAACACTCCAAAGAGAAAGGAAAAATTGAAATCGCATCATATGACCCCTTTAACATATCTTCTACAAGGTCTCCAGAGCATACAAGATGTGACCACCACATGTGTACAACCAAAAGACCAATCCTAACCACGTGCCAGGATGAAACGCCTTCACACTGCCATTACATTACCATGTTCAGATCAAACTCTCTCACCTAGTCAGATCTTCTCATTGAAAGCCACTGCTCTCCTTCAGGTCAGGTTAAACAGTGCAGTTCCCATCCTCACTCTGTGACTGCCAAGACTCCCATTTTACACAGACTTCTCTCCATTAGGCACAGCTACAGCACCTTACTTACTCACAAGAGCAGTGGGAAGTAAGTGGAAAATGATCATGTTTCTTGGCATAAACATGTGCGTGTCGACTGGCTGAGGGCTGATGTCCATCACCGTGACAACACGCTGCTGGCAACGGCAGCAGCCGGAGAGGAATATACACAACGACAGAAATAGATTTCTGCTCACTCCGGAGCGCCACTATCCCAGCGCAGAGGAAGGGAGGGAAAGCCGGAGGGAATCTGAGACGGAAGATGAACACAGACATAAGAAAGCAAGGACATTAGCTTAGAATATCACACCTGCAGCGTGCCATACTGCTCAAAGTGGGGGCAGAGTCGTGCTGTGGGGATTTATTAGCACGGCCTAAACATAAAGTATGAATGATAAACTAGATTTATACATTTCCAGAAGACAATGTAGTGCTTGCTTGTGCAGAAAAATGTTAATCCTGATCTAAAACCTGTTGTTCACAATCTACTACATGCCTTCTGTCGTCTGATTGATGGTTCACACTTTTTTAGGCCTTTTAGTATAATTGTAAAAGGTTCTCACTTCAGCTTGTGGTACATGTGTCTTTATTCTGTGAAATCTGATTTTTATAATGTAAATGTACGAATGACTTTTATATTAGTAACATTTCAAGATGAACACTTACTGGACTGAAGCAACTTAAGTTTACTTGATTATACATATTTCATTTTTTAGAAAAATCATGTGAGTATCAAATATGCTCTTCATGCGTTTATAGAACGTTTATTTGTTCATCTTTCAATCATCATTGGATTGCATTGCATTATGTTTTAATCATAACACTAAGCATTTAAATATCATGTTACTAAGAAATATTATTGGAGATATAGTGGCAACTGATATTTATATGGTTTTATGTAAGTAGTATACCGTCATTAAGATCTCAGTGATTTACAATATAAGCTATCAGAATTTCATCTTATTTTTTGTCCATTAAAATATCAGCATAACATATAACATAAAAGCTTAGGTTTACGATACAGATAACATGTTGTTACAAATCACTAACCACAACATATGAGCAACATACTGTAAAAAAATGCTGCTGCAATTAGTTATAACAACTTAAAATTTGTTGAGATAACTTAATCTTAAACTTAACCCAATTTAAGTAAACTAAGCTAAAGTTAACTGCACTTATAATTTAAAGTCAAGCATGAACACATGCAACACACTGAATCAAACGTGAAACTGAAAACTGATATAGTATTTTCTTGCAAAACATACTTTGATCATCTTTCTTTTATATTAGTAACATTTCAAGATGAACACTTACTGGACTGAAGCAACTTAAGTTTACTTGATTATACATATTTCATTTTTTAGAAAAATCATGTGAGTATCAAATATGCTCTTCATGCGTTTATAGAACGTTTATTTGTTCATCTTTCAATCATCATTGGATTGCATTGCATTATGTTTTAATCATAACACTAAGCATTTAAATATCATGTTACTAAGAAATATTATTGGAGATATAGTGGCAACTGATATTTATATGGTTTTATGTAAGTAGTATACCGTCATTAAGATCTCAGTGATTTACAATATAAGCTATCAGAATTTCATCTTATTTTTTGTCCATTAAAATATCAGCATAACATATAACATAAAAGCTTAGGTTTACGATACAGATAACATGTTGTTACAAATCACTAACCACAACATATGAGCAACATACTGTAAAAAAATGCTGCTGCAATTAGTTATAACAACTTAAAATTTGTTGAGATAACTTAATCTTAAACTTAACCCAATTTAAGTAAACTAAGCTAAAGTTAACTGCACTTATAATTTAAAGTCAAGCATGAACACATACTTTTTTAAACCACACATTACTTATTCTAATGTTGAATTTTAATTTGTGATAACTAATCACAGATTTACAAATAAGTAGAAATGGCATGCAACACACTGAATCAAACGTGAAACTGAAAACTGAAATAGTATTTTCTTGCAAAACATACTTTGATCATCTTTACTTATAACTCAGTACTTATAACTCACCTTTACTTATAACTCAGTGAAAAATCAGTATAAAGGTGTATTGAGTTTATCTACACCTGCATTTCAATGATCATCTTTATTCATGTCACAGGGAGCAACAGCAGTGGTTTAATGTTCACGGTCATAATTCAGCGCATTGTCTGCCATCCTGTGATTTGTTGAAGGTCTGCTCGACTAAACGGCCGTGCCATTTATTTACAGCCTATAGATACAGAGCTGCAGCTTCTGTGCATCTGAAGGTAACTGAAATCTGCAAAGTGCTTGTCATGACGACCCATTTTAATATATGGCATATTTCTGAGTGAGGCAGGATATTTGTGTAAATATCAAGACTTGATGTTGCTGTTACATAGAATGGAGTGAGGACTAGTTTAGGGATAAGAGATAATGTTTTTGTCATTTCAGAGGCAGAGCAAGTTCATTGTAAAAAATGTTGCTGCAATTAGTTATAACAATTCAAAATGGGTTGAGATAACAAATATCTAACATAACTAAACTAAACTTATACTTAAAGTTGAAAAAACACACTATTACTTACTATTTTAATGTTGAATTTTAAGTTGTGATGATAACTCATTTTTTCAGTGTTTCGGTTATAAAGATTATGACAATTATTTTTATTAAAATGTACTTTACAGGAAAATTTACAATATTTTTGTGTCGACTTGTGTGTTTTTTTAAAAATAAAATTACATTTCTTACCATAATTTTAGAACATCTTATCAATGTTATTGTATTATCATTGATATACTATTATAGTTTTTGTTAATGTTTAGAATTAGATTTTTATATTTTGATGTTTTTTGTAATTTTTTATTAGTTTTTGTTTTTTACATGTCTATATAGTTTTTATTTTTTATTCATTTTAATTTAGATTGAATTATTTTAGTAATTCAAGTTTAAGTAAAAAATGTGAAGTGTTGCCTTTGTTGAAATAAAATGATTTTTTTTTTTTCATTTTGTTTTAATTTTATTTCACCTTTTTTGTTTTAGTTAACTTAGCTTAGTTTCCAATTGTAATCAAATAATTAAAGGAATAAAGGAATAGTCATGGTGAGTAACTATAAAGACAAAAAAAAAATTTTTATGTAAGGCTGAACTTTAAAAATAATGCATAATGCATCCCCTGTTGTGACATATTATATAGTTTAAGCAACCAGAATGACATTTCTGTAAATCTAATAATGTCACTGCATCTAATTGTGTTATACACAGAAAAACTGTCACTGGGGTGGGGGCCTTTCAAAAGTTAAGAATATGAACTTTTAAAAAGTACTAATATGTACCATTTAGGAGTAAATAAAGTAGTGACAGCATAGACACGGCCTAGTGACAGCGTTGTACATTTTTTTCTGAGAGTGAAGCAAATGTAGTGCACATGCAAAAAGCAGGACGAAATCCCCTTGCAGACCCCCTCATTCTGCCGTACTACACGTAATGGAAGATTGGCTCTGGAAGCCCAAAGGTCCTTCCTACTTTACCTCCCAGCGGCAGGCTCACCCCGCTCAGACCAGACACCCGGACACCTGCCAAAACACACACATACATTTGGAAAACATAATGAAAGATGGAAAAGAGACCAAAAAGGGAATCTCACATATGTGAGGAACCTTGTGTTGCTAATTGTGAATTTTCCCCTGCAGAGCGAGTCAAAGCGGCTGTGATGTTCATAAACAGTGCAGGACTATTCTTGGCACAGCTGCCCTGAATAACTCAGATAGGGAGTTTCTGATATGGGAGCAGTGGCACGTGTGTCTGAATGCAGCATGTGATGCTCTCTGGTTCCAAAGACGGCCATGAGCAGAGCATTATGGGTAGCTCAGGCTGCCACACACTGCTCTATTCAAACGAACATGTCTCTGTGTCAAATCTAATTCAAAAGACAGAACACATTTAATTTCCTTTACATTTTACGTAACTTCAACTTAAAAGTCAATAAGCTAGTTAAGTAAAAAAAAACTACTGTTAACAAAAACTATTTAAAAATGTTGTACATTTAAATAAAGCCAAAATAAAATATAAAAAATAGATTAAAATTAGATAGAAATGTTGACTTGGCAACAAACTGAAATAAAATAAATTGAAATGCAAGTACTACATTTCCTTAAAAAAAATAAATAAATAAAAGCTAAACAGAAATGTAAAGAAAAAAAGTATATAAAATTATTAGAACTTAAACTAAAACAGAACATACCAAATAAAATGCAATATTTATAAAATATTAAAATATAATTAAAAATCCAAATATTAATAAACACTATAATAGTAAGTAATCATGTAATAAATAATCATCTCTTTGCTTTAAGACACTAGCAGAAAATATTATTTGACGTATATTATTTTAACAATATATATTATATATTTATTTAAACATTTTGCTCACCTGTTTGTGTGGATGTTCTGGAACACAAAAAATATTTAAAAACAGACACTGCAATGCTAACTAAACAATTTCATTTAAATGTTTATTCATTTCAGAAAATAATTGTGCAAACAAACAAAATATCAGTTTAAGACATCTGGCTTCACATGAAGACCTTTCATTTTTTAAATACAGTGCATGTTTAAGGCATTTTATTTGCAAGTATATTTTTGATTATAAATATCATTAATGCTAAAAAAAGTGTTGATTTAAAAATTCCAAATGTAACACTGCATAAAAAAACAAACAAACAATAGGTGCTGCAAAAACAGTAGTTCTGATTCATAAGAAAACATTATGCTTGTGCAAAAGTCACCATCATGATAGCAGATGGTTAACAGAGTGCTGCCATGTGGTTGCTGAGGCGTTCAAATGTTTTTTTTTTTACAGTTGTTTTAATGTCTGCCAGGCAAAAATGTTCAATTCTGATCATTTAGCAAAGTAGCAGCACACCTCTCCAGTTTGCGTCCCTACCAGGAGACACTACGCAACAGGTAAACACTGGAATTAATTCATAAGGATGTCAATATTAAACAGATATTATTTTTGTAAACTTATTATTTAAAGTCTCCCTTCAGTCACTATTTTCATTCCTTAAAACTCATCTCTGATAATCAAAATGACAACGTTTTTTTCTATGAAAATATTTTCTTGTCTTAACTAAACAATTTCATTTAAATGTTTATTCATTTCAGAAAATAATTGTGCAAACAAACAAAATATCAGTTTAAGACATCTGGCTTCACATGAAGACCTTTCATTTTTTAAATACAGTGCATGTTTAAGGCATTTTATTTGCAAGTATATTTTTGATTATAAATATCATTAATGCTAAAAAAAGTGTTGATTTAAAAATTCCAAATGTAACACTGCATAAAAAAACAAACAAACAATAGGTGCTGCAAAAACAGTAGTTCTGATTCATAAGAAAACATGCTTGTGCAAAAGTCACCATCATGATAGCAGATGGTTAACAGAGTGCTGCCATGTGGTTGCTGAGGCGTTCAAATGTGTTTTTTTTTTTACAGTTGTTTTAATGTCTGCCAGGCAAAAATGTTCAATTCTGATCATTTAGCAAAGTAGGAGCACACCTCTCCAGTTTGCGTCCCTACCAGGAGACACTACGCAACAGGTAAACACTGGAATTCATTCATAAGGATGTCAATATTAAACAGATATTAATTTTGTAAACTTATTATTTAAAGTCTCCCTTCAGTCAATATTTTCATTCCTTAAAACTCATCTCTGATAATCAAAATGACAGAGTTAAACGTTTTTTTCTATGAAAATATTTTCTTGTCTTAAAAAGGCTTGAATGGAACACTACACCCTTACCTCATTTAGCAATCATGGAACAAATAATATGCAAATGAGCCTCCGCCTCAATCACTCAATCACAGCAGCTCGGACCTGCTCCACATAATCTGTTTAAAACATTCAATACTCTCCTCTGTCCCCCTCCAACACCTCAGCTGATGATTTTTCTCCATCTTCACCAACAAAACTAAAACCCATCAGCAGTCAGTTCTCAGCTCCACAGACACAGGACCTCAAACCAACCACATCCACTGCTAAAACTCCCCTCTCCTCCTTCTGTCTCCTCACTGAGGCAGAAGTATCTAAATTTCTCCACTCCAGTCATCCTACAACATGCCCTTTAGACCCTATCCCCTCACACCTTCTCCAAGCAATCTCTCCTACACTTCTACCAGCACT
The DNA here is from genome assembly GCF_001515625.1 of Sinocyclocheilus rhinocerous. Lineage (NCBI taxonomy): Eukaryota > Metazoa > Chordata > Actinopteri > Cypriniformes > Cyprinidae > Sinocyclocheilus > Sinocyclocheilus rhinocerous. The sequence goes on along the minus strand of NW_015649229.1, from coordinate 333,459 downwards.
TACATGTATCATCAACACATCTCTTTTTCCCCACCGCATTCAAGCAGGCTTGATAACCCCTCTGCTTAAAAAACCTACATTAAACACTTCACTTGTAGATAGCTACAGACCTGTCTCCCTCCTTCCATTCATAGCGAAAACACTTGAATGAGTAGCTTTCAACCAGGTATCATTATTTCTTTCACAGAATAACCAACTGGACCTTAACCAATCAGGTTTCAGAAGTGGCCATTCAACTGACACTGCATTACTGTCAGTCACTGAAACCTTGCGGATGGCGAACGCTTATTGCAAATCATCAGTTCTCATTCTGCTGGATTTATCTGCTGCCTTTGATACTGTGAATCATAAGATCCTCCTGTCCTCCCTCTCATCACTGGGATTTTACTTCGCTGGTTTGAATCCTATCTCACAGGTAGATCTCTCAGGGTGGCCTGGGGAGGGGAGGTATCCAAAGAACATCAACTGCTCACTGGGGTTCCTCAGGGGTCAGTTCTTGGACCCCTCCTCTTCTCCATATACACTTCATCACTGGAACCCATCATACAGGCACATGGTTTCTCCTACCATTGCTATGCTGATGCACCCTCCTACTTCCACTCTACATCCCCTCCAGAGATCAACAAGTGAGCGATGCCTCGTGGTACCATCACAGAAAGGCACAAAATAACTTTCCAGAACGTTTTCATTCACCGTTCCTGGCTGGTGGAATGATCTTCTCACCCTTATCCAGAATGCTGAAACCCTGACAATTTTCAAGCAACAGCTGAAAACTAATCTCTTTCATTAACATTTGACTGCATCCCAAAAAAAAAAACTTTCCTTAATCCCTCCGTCTAGCTTGTAGTAATCTAAACAATGTCTGAAATTTTGTATTACAAGCACTTCCTTTGCTTATTTGCCTCGTAATAATGAATCGATTGTTGTATTCCTCAATTGTAAGTCGATTTGGATAAAAGCGTCTGCTAAATTAATAAATGTAAATGTAATGTAGATGTCAAGTGCGTAAAGAGCGTTCCCCTTATAATCACTAAAAAGCTGTCACTCATCTTAGTTCATCGCAATCTCACAAAATTCAGTTATAATCAATGAAGCTCTACACTGCACAATTGATCTCTTATTTACATCGCATCTACTACTTTCTTTGTTATAATGAGGGGATTGGTTACATGTTAGTGACGGAAGGAAACAATGGCAGTTTCAAACCGCGTTTTTGTTTTTTTCACCACAGGGAGTTTTAAATGTAAAATGTGTGGATAAAAAAAACCCATAGTGCCTTCAGTCATGTGCTTCATTATTCCTAAAGGCAACAGCTAACTGTGGCGCCATCCTCTGGCTACACCGCACCAGTCAGTCGCAGGGTCCACGCCCAGGAGCAGGGCATCTGACCGGGGGCCAGCTGGGGCAGATGAACCTTTAGACCAGTGGGTCTCATGGTATCCAAGCAGCACCACCTGATACGGAAATTAGGTTTGAAACAAGAAAACGGTGTGAATGTCCTGAAACTTCTGCATAAATCAGTTCTGAATAATTATTCAACCCTTCACTAAGCTCTGCGCCCCTGCAGTTAACTGTTGTTAATGCAGACGTCATTTTACAGAATGTCCCATATGTTGGCTGTATTTAAATGTATTGCCATATGAGCTTCACATGCTATTACAGATACAGATTCAACATTCAACAATATCATATAATAAATACAATTACAATAATAAAAATATTTTTAAGACTTCAGCTTAAAAAAAAGTTCTATATACAACTCTATAAAATATATCTTAAATGTACATTTAATAAAAACTTTTTCTGAGTTTGCCCTGAAAAACACTTTGTAATAGAAAGGAAATAGAGATTTCTGCGAACAGCAGTAAAATGTGCTTTATGTACTATTTCTTTACAAAATACATAAAATACATAGGAATTTGATAAACACTGTGAGACTGAATCAGAATCAGCACAAACACTTCTCAAACTTATACTACCATTAAGAAAAGTCAATGTTTTTGAAAGAAGTCTTTTATGCTCACCAAGGCTGCATTTCTCTTATCAAAAAAATACAGTAAAAACATTAATCTTGTGAAATATTATCATTTAAAATAACTGTTATAATTCAAAATAACTGTTTTTTTATTATTTATTTAAAATATTTTAAAATGTAATTTATTCCTGTGAAGGAATTTTCACCATCATTACCCCGGTCTTCAGTCAGTGTCCATGATCCTTCAGAAATCATTCTAATATGCTGATTTGATGCTCAACAATGATCTTTTTTCAGGATTTTTTCATGCACAGAAAGTAAAAAAAAACTGTTGTTAAGGTGGGGCTGGTTGCTAATGTTTTACGGCAGGGCTTAGTCAACACTCAGTTATTCAATAAGAATTTCTTTTTAATTATTTTAATATACATACCTGCATCTTGGATGATGATACAACTGGGTCGCTCAGAACAATATAGCCATCAGTGGGCCATGAAAGGAAAATAGCATAGATTACGTTCTTCTGATTCCACGTATATGGCAAAACAAAAGCATACTTTCATTTAAAAGCTAATAAAGGTGAAAAAGATAAAGCATGAAATGAAACACAAGGCTTTGGCAAACAGATCGTTGCTCAGTATGTAACAGTACATGAAAGAGACTTGATAATGTAACTGACCAGACTCCAGGAGTGACAGTGTCGTTCTGAACTCTCCATGCGCTGCTGTTGTAAATGGCCTCTCCGTTCAACTTGAGCCACTGACCCATCTGTTGCAGGCGCTCCTCAAAGATGGGCACGATGTGGGACCCACGTTCAACAGCAAATTCCCCCCGCAGGACACGGTCTCAACAAGAGACTGGAAGAGAAACAGAGGACTTCTCAATGCTCAGATTGTGTATAAATACAGTACAGTTTAAAGGTTTGGGGTTAGTGAGATTTATTTTTATGAAATAAACTGTTATTCAACAATGTGACAGTAAAGTGACAGTTAAGACATTCACAATGTTACAAAAGATTTCTATTTTTGAACTTCATCAAAGAATCTTGAAACTGTATCAAATATTATTAAGCAGCACAACTATTTGTTGAGCAGCAAATCATCATATTAGAATGATTTCTGAAGGATCGTGTGACACTTCAGACTGGAGTAATGATGTTGAAAATTCAGCTTTGCATCACAGGAATAAATTATATTTTAAAATATATTCAAATAGAAAACAATTATTTTAAATTCTAAAATTATATCACAATATTACTGTTTTACAGTATTTTTGATCAAATAAATGCAGCCTTGGTGAACAAAAAAACCCAAAGCTTTGAACATTAGCGTATTTTCTAAACTATGTGAATTCACTTTCTAACCTTTTATTTCATTTTAAAATCATATACAAACTAGATTTTTATATTGCCATAATAGATAAAACCATGCCACCCAAGTCTTAATGATATTTTGGTACCCACAATATACTCACAAGCCGTTTGAAGTTTAAGCAATAATAATGATGTTGCTTATGGTTTCTAATAATAATCACACAAATTTGACTTTCTTATTGTCCTTGTAGTGCCTCTTACAGCATGTTACAGTAAAAATACCTCGACTGTACTAATTAATTTCCTCAACACATCACAATTACAAATGGATCCAGGCATTAAAAATTTAAATGTACTGTAGATCAAGAAAGACACTGCTTGCTGCAGCATTCTTCATGTGTAAGTCACTTGCTCACAAGCGTCTAAATGAATGTAAATGTAAACTCACTACTATCAGCTGTTCAATAGTGAGGTAATCGCTGAGTTTGGCATCTCTTCTGTAGCCACATGACTTCTGGTCAATGGTCATGCAGTTCTCCCACTTGTGTCTCAGCAGGTGTCCGGGGCTGTAGCGATCTGAGCAGGTGTAATATCCACCATGATTACATATAGTGTCATATCCCCAGCGGTCATTGGTCACACTCACAACAGTGTCACGCACAGGGCTGAAAACACACACTGGCCATCAGTTAGGCTACATGACATCACTCAGAAAGTTCTAGTATGTAACCAGTTTCCATTCTCTGAGATTATATTATTATTTAGCAAATTTACAAAGCAAGATCCAGGATAAAATCACAATTGAGGATCTTTTAGCTTAGTTTCCAGTTCATCTACATGCTAGTGTACTCTTGTTGACTAGCTTGCTGTAACTACACTATTCTGCATTGTTCTCCAAAAATAGCCATGTATTCTAACAAAATAATAATAAAAAAGAATCACAAGCAGCATATAAATCACAAAACATAATGATTTTATAGTAGATGTTTTAACAGTGATTGATTTTTCTGAGGCCATGCTCTAGTGATCGGTTTAAAACAGGATAATGTTTTATACATTTTACTTTTTTTTTTTTACACATCATCATAAATGGTATTAAAATTGTTGACTTTTGTGGCACTTGCTTTATAAATACAAAAAAAATGTAAAAGGCTAAATGTGACCCTGGACCACAAAACCAAAATCATAACGGTCAAGACCATCTCAAAGCTGAATAAATAAGCTTTCCATTGATGTTGTATGGTTTGATAGGATCGGACAATATTTGGCCGAGATACAACTATTTGAAAATCTGGAATCTGAGGGTGCAAAAAAATCTAAATATTGAGAAAAATCGCCTTTAAAGTTGTCCAAATGAAGTTCTTAGCAATGCATATTACTAATCAAAAATTAAGTTTTGATATATTTACGGTAGGAAATTTACAAAATATCTTTATGGAACATGATCTTTACTTAATATCCTAATGATTTTTGGCATAAAAGAAAAATCAATCATTTTGACCCATACAATGTATTTTTGGCTATTGCTACAAATATCCCCCAGCGACTTAAGACTGGTTTTGTGCTCCAGGGTTCCACAAATGGTCTTGAAATAAAATGGGAAATTCATGCAAAATACAAAAAAAAATTAAAGATACAGAGCAATTTTTGAGGTACAATCTACTAATCAGAAAGGATGAAGTAGTCTTTGATAATGTCTAAATAGATATCCAAATACAATGCACAACCTAATAAAAGTCATTCTAAAATTACATATATATAAGGGCATCTAGAGGTTATACCACAGTATTACATGTGATTTTCTTTATTTTATTCCCATTAATCTGCTTTCAATGCAATGGATTTTAAATACCTTTGCTGCCTATTTTTAACTTAAACAATGTATTAATTCAAAATAATATTAATTTGTTTTCTAATATTTGTATTATTTTATATAGAAATAAATGGTGCATGATTTAGAAGTGAATATCATCTAGTACCATGAAATCCTCTCAAAAAATGTTCCACTTATTGTCTATGGTCTGTTTTGACCGCAAGGGTCATAATTACACCAGAATACCAGTGGGTTAAAGGAATGAAATAGACTTTGAATTGGATTTTTTCTCTATCTGTCAGCTTCTCGGTTTCAACCTCGCTGCGTAACCACAACACTTGTGTACATGTGGCCTTACTGTGCCTCTGGTTATAAAGCCAGGTGAGGAACCCTGTGCTGTTCCAGTAAGAGTCAGGCGCATCTCCATCACCATCAGACCACAGCAATTCAGGCTTGTACTTGTTGACGATCTCGTACAGCTCAGGCAGGGTCTTTGTCATAGGAAACACATTGGTTTTGAAGTAGCTGTCAGCATCTGCTCTGTAGAGAGGGTTAAACCACTCAAATAAAGAGTGGTAGAGACCACGAGACCACATCCACGAGTACTACGAGCCCCGTAATGTAAAACCTGAGGAATTGAAACATATTTGTGAGTGAATCTCACAAAACCATATTTGGGTTATATCTGTCAAAAAGCATTTAACATTTAGCATATAAGATTTTAGCATTGTTATTGTGCATTCATGACAAAAATGATGCATCTTCTCTCTATATATTTTCATATTATTACTAATTGATTGTCCTGAGATGACTCCTTGGAATGTCAATAAGTTGTCAGTAAATTGTATAATTCATAGTGTTTACTTCCAAAAAACAAAAAAATGTGGCAGTATTTTAGAGTAAAATTGCATAGAATGTCATGTTAAACCATCAACTGTATAACCATTTTCTTTGGATATGGTAAATTTGGGGGTTTTTCCTGACGAATTTTACAGTATTTTTCTTAAAAACATTATTACAGTGTAACTATGTAAACTAATTACAGTTGACAGATGAGCAAAATAAACGGCATTGCAGTCGGTGCAGTGATTTCTCACAAACCTTCATGATGTTTGGTTGTGAGGACAATATATTTGGCTCCAGACGAGATTTGTATTTTTCTGGAAATAATATTATGATCTTTCATATAGCACTGCATTTGGTCCATTAGGAATGTACACTCAAGATCTGCTGGAAGACCAATCATCCATCTTCTGAAGGAGTTGGGTATGCATGCAGTAACAAAGCATGCATTGACAAAGTGTTTATTCATAAATTGTTTGCTTTTCATGATTATGCCATTTCAATCAGGTGTAGAGAATGCACTTCTTCATGCATTTGACGGAAAAGAGTGTTTGATAAATAATATTCTGATAGATGTCACAGCTTGTCTAAAAATAGCTTCTGTTCTTAGATAAAGCATTGCTTTCCGAACACTTCATAATCATGTCATTGTGTCATGCACAAAATGTGTACCGAAAAACTACATGTTCTGAAGTTTATATTCATATGATCTTTCATATAGCACTGCATTTGGTCCATTAGGAATGTACACTCAAGATCTGCTGGAAGACCAATCATCCATCTTCTGAAGGAGTTGGGTATGCATGCAGTAACAAAGCAATCATTGACAAAGTGTTTATTCATAAATTGTTTGCTTTTCATGATTATGCCATTTCAATCAGGTGTAGAGAATGCACTTCTTCATGCATTTGACGGAAAACCTTCGGTTGCGATGGAGGGTGTAAAAGCTGGTTATTTTTTTTCAATACCTCCATCCATTGTCAGAAGTGATCAGGTGAATCTAACCTACGTTTAATAACCCATGCTGGGTTTGAAACTATTTTCGTCAGTGTTCCTTTAAATTTTGACCAGAGTGTTTGATAAATAATATTCTGACAGATGTCACAGCTTGTATAAAAATAGCTTCTGTTCTTAGATAAAGCATTGCTTTCCGAACACTTCATAATCATGTCATTGTGTCATGCACAAAATGTGTACCGAAAAACTACGTTCTGAAGTTTATATTCATACATGCATTCAACCTGTATAGATTAATATAATGAGAAGCTAAAATCCCATGTCAGTCCATCGGGTCCTGGCACTGCAAGCAACAAGCCACGTCATCTGTGTGCATCTCTGTGAATGGTGATATTGCTGAATCCATATTGTGTCTGGAGCAATCTGGTCATGTCCATTAGCATAGTCTGTGGGTTGGTTTGCTCATCTGGAAAATAAATCGTTCATTTGGGTTAAAACTACAGTAAGCTGACCAGATTTCTGATAATAGAAACCAGAATTTCCTAGTTCAGTGGTCAAAATATTGAGATTTTAATTTGTATTTTCTATGATTAATAAAACAAAAACAATAAAAAAGTTGTAATTTTGGGTTCAATATATTTATTATTATTATTATTAATTATGATGATAAATGGACCCCAACTGGTTTTAATACAATTCACCAAAATAACACTATGAATAGTATATAGTAACTGCTGCAAATGGCAAACAGATCAAAACTGTATTATATAATGACAAAATCATAACTTTACCAAAATAAAGTAAATATGGGAACACACGATAAACAGTAACTCATTTTCACAAACTGTGAAGATACTGTTGGCCTATACAGTAATTACCTTTATAATATTCTTTCCCCTAAATGTTTGTGCTTTTGGAAATCTTTAATATGCATTATTAGGTTTATTAAAAGCACAAAATATGTACTTTCTGCAAATGCAATTGTTGCAAGTGTAATTATTTAGATTATTATTATTATTATTTATTCATCGCAGAGTATACTTTCACCCACGTGGTATAGTTGTATAGATGCGTGAGGGAAATCCTGCGACTGACATTTCAGGAATGTTTTAAAACTGAAAATCAAACCCGCATCCTGTTCAGGTCCTGTTATAAAGTGCAGTGTTCCCAACCCTGGTCCTGGAGGCACCCCAACACTGCACATTTTGCATGTCTCCTTTCTCAGACACATCAATTTCAGGTCTTGAAGTCTCTACTAATGAGCTGATGACCTGAATCAGGTGTGTTTGTTTAAGGAGACATGCAAAACGTGCAGTGTTGAGGTGCCTCCAGGACCAGGGTTGGGAACCACTGATATAGTGCATGCAAATTGTATTACTTTAATACAAATAGTTAGCTTGTGTCTACCTTGAAATCCATAGGGGTTCATTGATCTAGTGGTGCACGACCAAGTAATGTGTAAAGCTGGCAGCACCCTTTGTTGGTGAAAACATTCACTACATGATTACTCTGGTAAAAAGTTGTGTTGGTCTGATTTTTTTGCAGTGTATTTGCGGGGAGTTTTGAACGTGCTGTAAAAACGAGGACACTTCCTGTCTCAGGACACCAAAAACTGGGACTGGTCACCCAGTGCCATTTGTGTGAGCATTTAAATGGCACTCTAACCCACCTATGACTGCGTGGACGGAGAGCTGGGTTTCGCTGGTGGTGAGAGACCACATGCGCAGACTGTGTGTAGATTTGACTCCGCTCACTGATAGCAGAGCGTCTTTCACTGAGTCAAAGTCAACACCACACGGGACTCCTTCAGATAAAACAACATTCAGCTTGTGTTTAAAACATCTGGGCAGTTACATCTAGATCAATCAATCACTTGCCTTCCATGAGTATTTTGAAGATGTCTTTCAGGATGGTGAATGTTGTTCCAAGCACAAATAATGAAAACAGAAAAGTACAAATAGGATCTGCTATCTTCCATTCAGGCTGTTGGTTTGGAGAGAGGAACAAACATATAAATTGCATTCAAAAATGTAAACATGTCATGCATTAGATCAGGGTTTCCTGGAAACCAGTTTACATAATTGCGACTTTTAAAATCTTCTCCCAATTTTGAGTATATGTCTCACAATTTTTACTTCTCGCAATTCTGAGGGGGAAAAAAATACAGAACTTTGCATTATGAGAATTCTGAGTTTGCATTACTCAATTCTAACCTTTTTCTCAGAGTTCTGAGTTTGCAATTCTACTTTTTTCCCGCCACGGGATTTAGACCTTTTTTCTCCGAATTCCAGAAAAATTGTTAGATAAACACAGAATTGCAGAAAATGCGGAATTGTGAAATAAATAAATAAAAAAACATTTTTTTTAATTCTGTGGTGAAAACTGGCTACCATAGTTGCCCAAACTGATGTTAGCTTATAAAAAGCTAATAATAAAAATGTCAAAATGAAATATATTTGAAATAAAACATAAAAACAAATTAAAACACAAATAGATGAAATATTTGATTAGTTTACCTGCATGTCATGTAGGCTAATTGACATCAGAGAACCATGAACATGTGAAAGTGTTGTTAAATTGTTAAAATATTAACATAAAATCTCAGGGTTGCTTCAAGTAAATATTTTAGGTTAAAGAGGTTTGGCTGACGAAAAGTTTGGGAATCCCTGCATTAAATAAAGTAATATAAAAGCAAGTGGTGTTTATTCGACATAACATTTTTTAGTTAATGGATCAAGTTAATGTTGTAATGTGATGATCTGTGTGAACTTGAGGAGGACTGACTTCATACATCCACTAAAAATCACCAAAACAAACTGATTCACACACATTAAGCACAAAAGATGAAGAAAAGTGACGTTGAGGTGAAAAGATCCTGCAGCATTTGAGACAATTGATCTGTAAGTGTGACTAAGCGCCCATACAAGTGAAATTCTGCATACTTTTGTATATGCCAATAACAGTAATGTACAAACCCTGAAGTAGATGATGGAGGCAGCCAGCAGCACACCTAAACTCTGCAGTAAATCTCCCAACATGTGAATGAAAGCGGCTTTCACGCTGGTGCTCCTGTGCTCTTCTGTGAGGCCGTGACTGTGAGAGTGACGGACTGGAGACTGATGGAGAATGAAAGCCAAACTGATGGAAACACATGAAACACTGAACATGAACATGCCATTTCCCAACAAACACTACTAATGGAATCAAATAGCATCACTCACAAGATGTTAAGCGTTACAGCACATGCATCACTGTGTATCTCATAATCATCACTGATGAGCCTCTGAACAGCAAAGAGAACAAGAACCACCGTCATAGTCCAGATGGACAGAACAGACAGAAGAGACCCTAAAACCTCTGGACAAAACAAACGACACAAACACTGTGGCAAAAGTTTGATTTTTAGTGTTTTTGAGAGAAGTGGCTGCGATTATTTGATCAAAAATATAGTTATCATTTTGTGAAATATTACTACAATTTAAAAGAACTGTTTTCTGTGTGAATATATTTTAAAATGTAATTTATTTTAAATTTTTCAGTAGCAAATAGCAATTACTTCAGTGTTACATGATCCTATAGAAATCATTCTAATATACTGATTTGCTGCACAAGACACATTTCTGATTATTATCAATGTTGAAAACAGTTGTGCTGCTTCATATTTTTGTGGAACAATTGATACAGAATTAAGAAAATAAATATAACTTTTATTCAGCAAGGACAGATTTAATAGATCAAAAGTGACAGGAAAGACATTGATAATGTTAAAAAAATAAAAGTAGATTTTTTTTCTTGAATATATGCTGCTCTTTTGAACTTTATATTCATCAAAGAATCCTGAAAAAAAATGTATCACCTTTTCCACAAAAATATGAAATGGCAAAAACACTGATAATAATAATGTTTCTTGAGCAGCAATTTAAATGACATTTTAAAATATATTAAAATAGAAGACAAATTTTTTAAATTTGAAAAATATTTAACAATTTTACTGTTTTTACTGCATTTAAAAAATGCAGCCTTGGTGAGCATAAAAGTATTCTTAGTATGTGCATATAAATATATATACACACACACACCTGATCGATGCCATCCAAAGGTCCGATGTTTGGACGGTGGCCTAGAGGAAATCCACAGTGCGAAGAGACTGATCGAAATGCTGCCAAAGTCAGTGAGAAGATGTGCAGCATCGGTCTTTATGAGCAGCGTAACCACCTGCGAGAGCAGAACGTCAACACAAGTCTCAAATGCAAGTTACAGTAAAGTTCATGTCCATTTTATTTGTCAACTGTACTTTTGCAATCAGCAGGTTATACAGCAGATTAGGTCCTTTAAACAGAGCATGTCCTTTTATTCTCACCAATGACTTCCCCGATCATGAAGATCAAGCACACAGCACATGTGATGAGTAACTTTCTTCGGGCCGGTGTTTTGCCTTGCTGCTTTTCTTTCAGGCTGTGACAATGAAACGCTCCAGTGTCATGTTTACACTCAAACTGAGTGCTGACGTATTCATCCTCTGAATTATCCAGAAGACTAAAGAAACAGAATGAAGAAATCTAGATCAAACCTTTCAAACAAGTCAGATTGATTCATTGAATTTGAGACTTACCCCAAAAGTTCAAGCGAGTCCGTCAAGGTCTTGTCCTGCTTGATCAGCTGGACCTTCTCCAAATTCATCATGGAGACAATTTACCAAAAAACTCCTTTCAATAAATAGTGCTCGTAATTACAGGACAGATTATATTCTCAAGATGTTTTGAGAAGTGTGAGTTAAAATTTCTAGAATGTTTTGTAGATGAACGAATATGAAATTTAATGTTTGCAGTTGGTCTAAAGCCATATGCTGTTTCACACGCTGCTGCTATAACATGGCAGAAAATTGTGTTGGTGCATGTTTAGATTTCAGCAAGGTCAGATAAAGAAAGATATAAAGAAACTGGAGGGTTTGGAAAACATGTGCTCACATTTGCACATCCCAGCTAACAGGGAACCTTCTCAGAACAGGCAAGGTTATGAACAAACGTTCTATTTTGTTTTGCTTGCATATAGCAATTTTACTGCTGTACAGATTCATATAAATGGACAAAACGCTTGATTAGAGATACAGTAATCAACTACATTTATTAATCTTTCATAATTCCACATAGAAATCATATCATTTCAGTTATAAACAAAACGTTTTTTTATCTCAGACAAAACCATCTCTGAGGCCGTAACAAACGAAACATTCACCTGCAAATTAGCAGCTTTATCACCAGTGAGGCACGATTACAGTGGTCCTTTCAATGTGTTTTAAAAAACACTGGTTCTTGCAAAAAAAAAAAAAAAAAATCACAAGACATTCAAGCAACCAAAAGGCAATTATAAAATGATGTAAACAGAAATAGCATTATGTGTGGAGATCAAACGAGTCACAAAAACTGCACAGGCACTATGTAATACAAACCACTGATGCTCAAACGCATTTCTACAGCAGTGTCCTCATTTCTACAACCAGAAACAGGAGTAAGTCAGTCTTCCTAACAAGTCTGGAGGTCGTAGTTTGCTCTACTCCTGTGCCACATGTGCATCTGGAGTGATCAGTACAGAAGTGTCTCCATCTGCAGGAGAACACAGCAAAATAACCAAACTCAGAATCGGAATTTTAATGCCTTTTTTTTGGCAAAAAGTACATCACATCACACGGAATTTAACGTGCTAATGCTAATAATTGATGCTGATATACACCTGAGTGGGCAGGAATGGCCATTCCTACAATCACAGTGCTTCCTGTTAAACAACACAAAGAAAGTAATAGTTAAGTAAAAGAAGCAAAATAAGAACAGCTAGCAATATTAGCAAGACCATCACCATTGGTGAATGTTACTAGTTGATAATTCCACTATTTTTATACACTACCATTTGGGGGTCATGCTCACTAAATCTGCATTTATTTTACTGAAAATACAGTAAATGTACTTAAAAACAGTAATATTGTGGAAAAAAACAACTCTTTTCTATTTGAATAAAATGTAAAATGTAATTTAAAAAAAAGTTGAACTTTCAAATGTCTTTACCCTCACTTTTGATCAAATAAATGTGTCCTTGCTGAATAAAAGTATTAGAAAAAATCTTACTGATTCCTTACTGTATAGTATCTATCTATCTATCTATCTATCACACAAAAATGTGCATCTGTTGTTCACCTGAATTTCCAGGTGCTGGACTGGGAATAGGCTGTCCTGTTATTACTGTGTCATTGCCTGTAAACCACAAAATACAGTGATTTGCATGATTTACAGTGCTATCTTATTAACAATTGCAGGCACAGGCAGAATCTGGTAAGCTTGTGATGCAGGCTCCAGGGCTGAAAGCATGAGTCCCGCTCCTCACCTCTGTTCTGCTCCTCTGACATCTCCGCCTCCAGCTCATCTGGATCCACATAGTGAAAATGATCTTCGTTCTCTGAACCGCCACATTTACCGCAACAGCAGCAACAGCAGCAACAGCAGCAGCAACATGTGAAGATCACTCCCAATCCCAGGAGCGCCTGAACCGAAAAATAGAAAACAATTACTTGTTTCTTACTAATTTTGAGCTGCTGATTGCATTTTTGCTTTCAACAACCATTTGTAAGGTGAAGACGTCTTGTACTGTTGCCTAATTAGCAGCAAAAACTGCACAAAGACATGATTCCTGTCTTCCTCTGAGCCACATTACAACTATTTCTTAAATTCTCGGCTGATTTGAACATGTATGAATGATTCTGTAAACATTTTTTAATGGCTAATCTTGATTTCAAGGTTAAAATTATGCCCAGTGACAGAAGAACATGCAAACATCAGCCAGATGTTTTCCACTACATCTGCGGATATTTTACTGCATCCAAACAGTGACAGAAAATGACAGATTTTGTGAATTAAAAAAAAAAAATCGTATTTTTCAAAGTCCTTTAACATTAAATGTAGTGTTTTTGTTATTTTGCTAAGTGCATTAAAGCTGATACATATAATTTGAAAAATATTCATTTTTCAAAAAACTGTACGCGATCATGGAATGTGGTTATTAATATTTTTTAACTCAGCATTACGAAATCAGATAATATTGGGCCTTTTTTTTTCAAATTATCAGATTTTTTCAAGATGCAGTGCCATGACTTTTATTATTTACACTGCATATAAAAGTAGAAATAAAAACAAATAAGAAACAAACTACTCACCTTAAACCAGCATTTGGACATGAGGAAGTAGTATTTAACGCCCTCCTCTCCGAACTGGTCTGCGGCGTAGAGGCCCAAGGAGCCATATTCATCGTAGATCTGTCGTTTGGTGTCGTTGTTGAGGATGGCGTTGGCATTGTTGATCTCTTTGAACTTCTCCGCCGCTTCAGGGTTGTTGGGGTTCTTGTCTGGGTGATACTTCAGTGCCAGTTTCGGGCGGATGACGTATGAGGTCAGCGTTGCGCATGCGCCGCTCAGAAGTGAGGAAACTTTGCTTCCTTTGCTCCAGTAAACAAACGCTGGTTTTCACGAGACTCACCGGCACATACCTCCCTGACTGCCATTAAACAGCTTGAAAGATCAAAGTCAATTTTTTATATAACTCCGACTGGACTCGTCTGAAAGAAGAAAGTCATATACACCTAGGATGACTTGAGGGTGAGTAATTTATGGACTAATTTTCATTTTTGGGTGAACCCTTTAAGGTGGGGATTTATAACACAAAGCCTTTATAGGGATGTTGCATTTGTTATTTCTTGATTAGTATAAGCTATAAACCAGAATACCTGTATGCTTTCTTAATATCCTCAGATGAAGCTCCTTTCGGCAAGCCTAATATCTCGTATAAACTCTCTCCAGATCGGGACAGCTTGCGCTGAGGGCGGCTTGTATCTGCCATTGTCAAATTCTGCTAAAAACACTAAAGACTGAAGATCACAAATGGAGACAGTCATTATGCCATTCTTTCAAAATATTTTCTACTCTTATATAAAAGTATTTGGACACTTATGCCGCTTATGCCACATTTTTATGCCTAAAAATGGATGCCATTGCATTAGATAACAACATATCAAAGCAAAATGGACACCTGTGTGAACTAACATTATACATCCACTAATAATCACCAAATCACTAGCTGATTAAAAGACATTGAGCAATTATAATAAAGAAAAAATAACAATGACATTCATGAATGTAAAGTGTGTCCTTAAGAGTCCAAATAGGGCATACATGTGCATACAGTACACTGAAGAAATACAACCAAACAAAACAAGAAATAACGTAATATTATCAATATTCTTTATCCATTAAAAAAGATATTAAGTGTAAAGAAATATCCAGGGTTAGTAATTCATCCACAAAACGACTATGGACACCCACATGACTAATATTTCGTTTACAAACAATGTTTCCGATTTTATTACGAACTATATTACGAAAGCATTTTACATTTTTATTTTCAGTAGACTGGCGCTGAGCTCAGGACTGTTAGAGATCAACACATGACTGAGAACTAATAAATCAATAAAATCGATCACTTACCGTTTATGAAAAGTAGTCGATTTTTAATAAAGTTACTTGTGTATTCATTTCTACTAATATTTACAGCGTTTCAACGGCGAAAAGTGAAGTGGAGCCATTGATCTTGATCAGAGTTTAGACCAGGAAGTAGGAAATAAAGTTCCTACGTCAAGTACTAAAGCTCAAGAGCAGCGGTGAATAGTGAAAGTAACTTATCTGGCTTTGAGTTTGAAAAACCCGGTTAAGGCCCAGCTAACAGAGAACGTTCTCAGAACATTGGCTAACGTTCTCTCGAAGTTATGAACAAACGTTCTTCCAGTAATATATATTTTTAAAAAACCTTCGTTTTAAGTTATCTGCTCTTTAATAATGTTCTCAAAACGTTCTTTATGCATAATTCACGAAACGTTTTTTTTTTTACTTACATTTTTAAAATGTAACCAATTGTTTCAGAATGTTCAGAGAACATATAAAAGTAACGTTCCCAGAATGTCTGCAAAATTATAAATGAATGAATTATTGTTTCCTTACCCTTACGAAAAAGAAGCTTATTCAAGTGTGCTATTAGAATACTTCTTTTAAACAAAAAAATAGGAAAGTATACTTTTAGTCTACTTTTTATGTACTTCTCAGAAAGATACTTAAAATGACATTTAAGTATACTTGACTTATAGCCTACTTAGAAAAAGTCTAAATATAGTTGAGCTATACTTGTGTTCCTAGAATCCGTGTTTTCATGGTTATACTGTAGGGGGCGCTAGTACACATTTTCTGTACAGGATTTCCAAAAAAGCTTTGGGAAAAGATCGACTATCTACGTTTCGATTATCGTTCTGAATCCAATTCATAGTCTTTTAAAGAAAACTTACGAGTATACTTGCAGTATAAAATTACTAAACTAGTAGTTTACTAAGACTATACTTCAAAGTGTACTAAAAATGCTACTACAAGTATTTAATTAGAACACTATCAGTATTCACATAAGTTCACTTTTAGTATAGTTGCAGTACAAGCTAAAATATTAAATAGTATACTAGTTGTGTACTTAAAGTTTACCACTGTTATACTTAAAGTATACTTTTATATACTAGAAAGTGGGCCAATTTAGTCCCAAGGAGTATTGAAATAGTACTTACAAGTATACTACTAGTACACTGATATTTGTATACTTGCTACATAAAGTATACTTAAAAATATACTTGAACTTTACTTAAGTATACTTACTAAAATAAACTTGAAGTATACAACTTTTTGGTAAGGGTAATGTTAACTCTTGACCAATAAAAATGTTTTGAAAGCGTTTAAATAACTGGACGTTTCAAACAACTTCAGCAAAATGTATAAAAATGTTACTTGAAATTGTTTTAGATTTACAGTTTTGAAATGTCATGTCAGCTACTTTCATTTAGCGGTCATATCTTCTACTATTTTACATAGTGATCAGTGAAGCCCTATAAATAAAAAAGCAACCCAAACTATTTTAAAATACAAATGTTTACTATAAATGTAAAAGTAAAAATAATAGCCCTCATTTGTAGCCATATTGTAAGACTATTTAGAGATTTCTTAAAGGGATAGTTCACCCAAAAATGAAAATTCTGTCATCATTTACTCACCCTCATGTCGTTCCAAACCTGTATGAGTTGCTTTCTTATGTTGAACATAAAAGAAGATATTTTGAAGATTGCTGGTAATCACACAGTTGGTGGTTGCCATTGACTTCCATAGTAGGAAAAAAAATACTATGGAAGTCAATGGCAACCACCAACTGTTTGAGTAAATGATGACAGAATTTTCATTTTTGGGTGAACTATCCCTTTAACTATCCTAAATCATAAATACTGGATTAAACTAGACAGCAGTTTAAAGTAATACACATAATTAGGAGAACATGTGATATGAAGATTTAAAACAGGTACAAAATGTGATCTCATTAATCCGATCCTCATCACAGACAGAAAATACCTTTTTTCACCCTAAAGCTGTATGTTTTCCTCTTATAAACTTCTTTAAGGTATTTATTTATGTGAATTCTTTTTATGCAACATTTAACATGAATAGATTTTGTAAGTGGTCTTAATGATTTCCTCCATTCAGAATTATTACAGTATAAGTCTTATGTCATAATTACAAATTAATCATCTATGCCGATTTTTTGTTGTTGGTGGTGTTTTGCCTTTATTATTATACAACAGTGGAGAGCAGACAAAGTGAAGTGGGAGAGAGAGGGGAGCGGGATCGGGATCGGGAAAGGTCCTCGAGCCGGGATTCGAACAGACAATCTACGCTGATTATTGCATATGATCAAGAGTTTCCAATTTTGATGATTATTTTCCCAATATTTTTGTTGGCCTCCATACGTTGATGAGCCATTTCAACATCCTCCATGTTGAACATGCTGTCTATCACAGGCCACAAGGGAGGATCTGTTGACTGGAAGTGCGGCAAAACCTGCTCTGTGAAACTCCGGACCAGCTCTGCTTTATACTAGAAATAAAACACAATCATAAATGCAAAGTGCATAACTTTTAATGCTACAGAAACATATTCCTTTTAGTCTACAGTTTATGAAGAAAATGTGTCAAATTTGAAGTAACTAGTATTCCTGAGTCTAACCTGTAAACTTCTTGATCTGAGGAGACTGCAAAGAAGATTGCCTCTCTTCCTCAAAAGCTTGCCAAGCAAGTCTCCATCGGCCGTTTTACCTCCCAACATGCCATAAAGCACCCATCGTCCATCTGTTGCAAGGCTACAAATGTTCTTCTCCCAAAAAGATCCACCAACACAGTCCAGAATTACATCAGCCCCCTTGCCTGCACAAAAACACAGAATTTAAAGTAAATGTGTTCATTTTAATATTGATATTTAATATAGAATGTAATATTATAAACACATTCCGAACACTAGAATACTGACCTTCAGTGAACTGCAGTACTTTTTCAGAAAAATCCTCCTCTTTGTAATTGACTCCTGCAGCTGCTCCCATCTGCTCTGCAAATTGTAACTGTTCCGAACTCCCTGCTGTTACTACAGGAATCGCACGGCTCAAGCGAACCAGCTGAATGGCAGCGGTGCCGATTCCACTCGCTCCAGCATGAATCAACACCGTCTCATTCGGCTTCACTTTGGCTATAAAAAACAGCAGCATATGAAAATATAATGGCCTTAAAATGCATTTGAATGCTTAAAAGAAATAGTTAATCGAATAATGAATGTTTGCTGAAAATATACTCAACCTCATACCATACAATATGTAGATGAGTTTGTTTCTTGAACAGAACAGATTTGTAGAAATAAAGCACTGCATCACTTGCTCACCAATGGATCCTCAGCAGTGAATGGGTGCCGTCAGAATGAGAGTCCAAACAGCTGATAAAAACATCACAATAATCCACAAGTAATCCACACCACTCCAGTCCATCAGTTAACATCATGTGAAGCCAAAAGCTGTGTGTTTGTAAGAAACAAATCCATCATCACGGAGTTTTAACTTTAAGTTGCTTGCTTCTGGGCAAAATACTGGTCTATAATCTATAATAACACTTCAGTGAAAAAGTCCATGCACATATTTGTTTAGAAATGCTTTGGCCTGTTTTGCTTGTAAATGGTGCTTGATCTGTGCACATTTCTTTCCTGATTCATACGAAACTACTTTTTTCACTCAAGAAAACAATATTATGGATAGAGGACTCGTATTTTAGCAAGAAGCAAAGCTCAAAGTAAAAAATCTCTTAATTACAAACATGCAACTTTTCTCTTCACAAGACATTAACTGATGGACTGGAGTGGATTACTTGTGGATTATTGTGATGTTTTCATCATCTGTTTGGACTCTCATTCTGACGGCACCCATTCACTGCAGAGGATCCATTGGTGAGCGAGTGATGCAATACTACATTTCTCCAAATCTGATGAAGAAACAAACTCATCTTGGATGGATTGAGAGTGAGTACATGTTCAGCTAATTTATTTTTTGTTAAAAAGTTACATTTAAAGAAAATAAAACTCAAAGCAAGCCGACATCGTGTTACCTATGAAGTGCAGAAGTTGGTAGGCAGTCAGCCAGGCCTCAGGAAGAGCTGCAGCTTGATAAAGAGTGAGGGGTGACGGGACAGGCATGACGAGTTCTTCTGGAACAGCTACATATTCTGCATAGCCTCCTCCTCCGAGTAAAGCCATTACTTTACTTCCAAGTTTCCAATTCCCTTTGACCCCAGGACCGATGTCAGTGATCACACCGCTGGCCTCCAGACCCAAGATCTCACTCGCTCCAGGAGGAGGAGGGTAAAGACCCCTTTTCTGTCAATTAAAATAAGCCATAAATGAGATTCAGTTTATCCAAGGCACAAACACTAGCAGCATTTTATGGTTTACCTGTAGTAGGTCAGCTCTGTTTAAAGCGGATGCGGCGACTCTCATGAGGAGCTGCCCATCTTTGGGTTCAGGCCGTGGAATATGTTTCAAATCCAGCTTCCCTGATTCATCAACACACACTGCCTGCATTGACTAGAAATTAAGAAGAAATACAATCTGTTTGCCATGCTTCTTAGTTCTAATTTGCCTTTTATCATTTTATGTTGTTTGCTTTCCCCTGCAATACATTGGCAATGTGATTATAAAAATAAAAAGAGACTTTAAAGTCATTTGATTATAAAACTTAGAAAATTAGTATTCAATAATGAAGCTAATGTTTTTACTTACCGTTTTCTCTTCTTGCATTTGTTGCTTTGACATTTAAATGTGATCTAAAACAAACAGGACATAAGCTTTACTTTAAAAACCTAAAATTAAAACAAAAGAAATGAGAAATTTAAGCGGAGCTTCCTATCACAAAAACACTACACTGTTGCAAGGTAACTTGACATACACATGCACTAAAATACAGTAAGTGAATTGCATTAACGTTTGCTTTTCTGTGCAATTTCAACGCACATATGACGTCAACAATTCTGCCACGATCATTAAAAATGATGCACATCAATGAATTATAAGAGAATAGATCAGTTCAAAAGAGTTTGTTTTTGCAGGAATGACACACATTCTGACATCGACTTTAATTCTTCAGTTCTGCTGTCTGACAATACTCAAACTATAGGCTACTTAAAATAACCCACTTCCTGCCAGAGAAAACATTAACGAAATCAAATTAAGAGTCATTTTAAAGGAACCTTACCTCATTAGATCACTTTTTAAATCGATGTTTTGATGCTGTGAATGTTGTTTACTGGACGTTGGTCTTTAGCATGTCTGAACTGATCATCAACTACAGTTAAATGAAATGCTGGATATAAAAAATTAGTACCGCCCCCCAAAAAATACCATGGTAATCATAGAAAAATACCATTGTTACCATGGTAGAACTACATTCAAAATGAACCACATTCTGACTCTTCTTAAACAGTTTGAAGATCGTTTATTAATTTATGATCTTGTAGTTGTAATACTCCTCATCTTAGGTTTTTACATTGCAAATAGCATAAACAAGCCCAATTTACCCGAACTGTAAAAATAATAATTTATATTATTTAACAATATATAATATTCTATTAAACCTTATCACCCAGTTCTCCAAATTGCTTGGCTAGAGGATATTATATAATACTGATCTGTAACAATAATAATTTCATCCGCTGTATTGCAAAAGAAGACAATAAACACATTGGGGGATAAATAAATCAGAATACAATAGTAAACACTAGATAATCTTACTCTGAGATACCAAACTACTGAGATATGAAATCATTTATAACACATTTTTAGAAAAATAGTAAATGTCACAAAGGAGTTGTGAGCTATTAAATGGAGATCTGAATGGAGTTCAACCTTTCATCTTTACTGACACAATAGTGATCATGTGACCGAATGACTTTGAAATTCAAAACCCGGAAACCTGACCGAACGAAAGACACTGTTTATATGTTTAAGTGTCATAGCAGCAGATTCTAAGTCTACATGCTCATACGAGATGAGAAACCATATGCAGCAGCTTCACGTACAGTACATTTACATTTATTATTTATACACAATATACATATTTGGGCAAAATAAATTAACTTTGAAACATTAATTGGGTTGTGAAAGTCTGAAGCTTCTGAGACGTATGTATTTGAGCAGTGTGTTTTTAAAATAAATTTACCTTGAAACAATCTGCATTTTGTACTCAACCAAAACCTGGTCGTTTCATTCCATTTATTTGTTTCAAAGAAACATCTCAAAATGTCAACACAGCTAAGCATTAAGAGACCCAAGTCTTGCCGTCACATGGACGTAAGACTGCTGAACCACAAAGAAGAAGTCCATCTTCAGTGGAAGGAGGGGGCTTTGTAGAAAACGAAGCGTTTGAGAGAGGCGGGGCATAGAGGACCTACAATAATGTACAGTATTTGAAAAATAATGTGTTTTTTGAACATTAAAGCATGTCAACATATTTTGTTACACCAAATACACAAAATAATGATCTTTAAAAAAGCATCATATGACCCCTTTAACTTGTGTTTCAAAGATAATCAAAGTCAAACAGGTTTGGAATGACATGAGGATGAGTAAATGAAGACAGAGTTTAAATTTTTGGGTGAACTATATCTTTAATTAATTCATATTAATTTGTTCTGTTACATTTGCATCCGTTTTATCCAAATCGACTTACACTGCATTCAAGCTGCCTATTTTTCAAGCTATACAGTACAAACTGAACTCAAAAGACTGGCATTGCAAATGTCATGATGTCTTGTCTGAGCCACATGAATGTTCGGTTCTAAATGAGACGGTAAACAAAGGGGTGGAGCTTATCCAGGTTCAGTTAAATTGTGATGTGTCGTACCTTCACACTCGATGCTAACTCGTGTTGGCAGACATTGTGAGAGATCGCCGTACTCCAGTGTGCATAGAACAGCTTTGGGAGTCTCGCTTTGTGCTGTACACATGAGCACAAGAATATTGCACAACTGATTGCTCTCCATCACCTCCACCGAACCAACGAGCTCCTGTGGCAAAGACAAGAAAGATTTATATTCAGCAAGAATGCATTAAATTGATCAAAGTGAAAGTAAAGACATTGATAATCAGAGATCTATTCATCAAATATATCTACCACAGTTTCCACAAAAATATTAAGCAGCAGAACTGTTTTCAACATTAATAATAATAAGAAAATCAGCATATTAGAATGATTTCTGAAGGATCTTGTGACACTGAAGACTGGAGTAATGATGCTAAAAACTAAGCTTTGCATCACAGGAATGAAATACATTATAAAATCTTTTTAAATAGACAACAGTGATTTTAAGTTGTAATAATATTTAACAATATTAATGTTTTTAGTATTTCTTGATCAAATAAATGCAGCCTTAGCAAGCATAAGAGATTTATTTCAAAAATATTAAAAACACCCCAAACCCTAGTATATACAATAAATGCATTGAACCTCAATACCTTGAGGAGGCAGACCTGCCGTCTGCGAGCAGCTAAAGCGTTGAGGTTCTGGCTGAGGGTCTGCAGGAAGGCTTTAAAGTCTTTCTGCAGGTTCTGTTTGGCGAAACTCTCGAGTGGGAATGACGGGGGGATGTTATGGCGAGAGATCTGCACGGTGCGCGTCAGGTCCAGTTCCATGTTATACGTCTCCAAATACACACCCTCAAAGGCCGTGTGAAAAGACACACACACGCTTTTCCCTTCCTTACACTCCACCAATTCATAGCCACCTGAGAAAGACAGCACAATCGATCAGGCCTGAAACAGACGCAATACACAGATGATCTACGTGTGAACTCAATATGATTTAATCGGTACAAAATTACCAATTAAGTGATGAGCACGCTGAAGGTCTTTCAACTGCATTCTCCAAGCTGTTAACATAGACTTCTGTTGTTCAATGAAGCCGCCTGCTGCAGCAGCATCATCTTCCAATGGAAGATCTTTGCTGATTTTATCTTTCAGGATCTGCCGTGCAATGAGAAAAAGTGGATAATAAATCTGTTTGACAAGGTTAGATATTAGATAAATGTCTCTTTACCATTTCAACCCTGTCTCACCTTGACCACATCTGTCTGTTGTTTGATTTGATCTCTTTTGGCACGGAGGGTCACAGCTCTGGCTTTGAGCATCTCTAACCTCTGAGAGTCATGCTGGTCCTGCTGTCCCATACCTCCCCTCTCTAAAGCCATCAGGTGACCCAGAACACCTGACAAACCATATAACAATCACACTATGCATTAAAAATACAGCGTATGTGAAAATACATTTACACTAGCAGATAAACAATTGGACACAGCTACTCTTTCTTTATTAGGAATATTTTTCACATTGTTGAATGATTGTAAAGTTGTGAAAACCTTAATAATAATAATAATAATAATAATAAAACATTATGTAAAGATTTTCAAATTTTCATTAGCTTGTTATTGTGCCTCACCTTAGATATCATATTTTAATCAAATAAAATGAAATTTTAGAGTTTAATGGAACGGTTTACCCAAAAATGCAGCGAATGGGTGCCGTCAGAATGCATTATTATGGATTGCCATTTTGGCCAGACATGATCATTTAAAGTTAAAACATCCTGATGATGGACTGGAGTGGTGTGGATTACTTATGGACTATTGTGATGCTTTTAATCAGCTGTTTGGACTCTCATTCTGACATGAAGGATCTGAAACTGTGTGTGTTTTTGCTTCAAGTGAGCAATCATACATTTGTGTTGTGTTTTACATTTTTTCTTTTATATCTATTTATTTATGATTAATCATTTAATCATTTTTATTATTCCATATAATCATATAATCATTTATAATAATCATTATAGCCATTTATATATTCATTTCATTGATTCATTGATTGATTAGTCATTTATATTATATTATATTATTGTTGTTTTTTTATACTATTTTCCATTGTTGTTTAGTCTTATGACTGTGTGGTTTCAAGGGCTGTTTGTCTTCATGAATAAGAGATAAGTGGGAATGTTTATGGAAACTCAAGGATTATTATGGGCTGTTGTTGTGATCAGTTTGGTATAACAATACTTGTTGAATTAGTGCTGGTCAGACGAAGTCTGAGCATTGAAACATATGCAACTAAGACTATTCAATAAACTCTGCTCCTTTTTATCATCACTTCGTATCCGTCTTCTGCTCTTCACTGGCTTTTTCCTCAGTCAACTTCTTGGCCGATAGAAGACTGTTAATAGAGTTTTGGGTATTTTGGGTACCAGACAAG
>NW_015649229.1:298929-308690 GCF_001515625.1 Sinocyclocheilus rhinocerous | reverse complement strand
GCTTGGCCGAGAGAAGACTGTTAATAGAGTTTGTGGTATTTTGGGTAACAGACAAGACTTCCTGTTAACAGGTTTTGGGTATTAGACTACTTTGCTGACGGGTTGTTCTGTTACCAGACAAAACGGATATTTTCTGACGGGATCTGGCATCCGGGGCTGAATCTTAAAGGGGTCATATGATGCTTTTTTTAAAGATCATTATTTGGTGTATTTGGTGTAACAGAATATGTTGACATGCTTTAATGTTCAAAAAACACATTATTTTTCAAATACTGTACATTATTGTAGGTCCTCTATGCCCCGACTTTAGTCTTTGCAACTTCAGGGATCTTATCTATGCACAATCAGCTTGTAACACTCCAAAGAGAAAGGAAAACTTGAAATCGCATCATATGACCCCTTTAATTATCTGGCGTGGAGGTATGATCTAAGACATTGCTGAGCAAGTTACATGCTACATTTCTCCAAACCTGTTCCCATGAAGAAACAAACTCATCTACATCTTGGATGGCCAAAGGCTGAGTAAATATTCAAGAAAATGCTCAATTTTTGAGCCAACTATTCCTTTTAAGGTCTTTAGGGCACTTTTATGCATTATTACGAAATATTATATAGAATACTTTAGTGTTTGAATGAGGTTCTTGATGAATTAAACAAATTGACTGAACAATGTAAAACTAGTGACAGTTTGATTGTATATTATAGTGTTATTCACTTGTTATTTAGGTATTACAAATCAATGTGTGCACTATATTATATATTTATTTATTTGTCGTTGAGGTAAATTAACTGAAAAATTACAAAAGATATTGGGGAAACGTTGTGTTAGAAGCAATGTAGTGACAATAAATTGAGCTAAGTTGTATATGTTTACCAAATTAATTCCATGAATGTAGCATACACTTCAACACAAAATGTTTTAAGACACCTAGAAAACAATAGAACAGAAGAATACATTTAGCCAAGTGTGTCTAAATAGAAGACGTGTATAGGTTTCAAAACGTTTTGGCACGTTTAATGAAAACAGACTCATAAGTGGTAAGTTTACCTTGCTCCATTGTTTCCATTATGCTTTTCATTACTTTATTCTTGACGCGCGGATTTCTTATTTTTGCTCATTTGTTTCTTTGTAAATAGAACGTTTCGAAATCTGGCGCGCGGTTGTGTCAGACTCGACCTCGGAAGCTAAAACACAAACAGCGCTGCAACCGAGAAAACCCTTAAAGTGACTTTGCTGTAGCGCATCATCACTGCGCACTGTTTGCGCAGCCACGTAATCTAATCAGCGCTCAAGACTGCTCTATTTTCTCCCCACGTGGTTGCATTTTTTATTGTGCGCATATTATTATTATTATTTAGTATTAAATGTAATATTCAGACAATTATTTTAAAAAGCATGTGTAGAGAAATACAGCTGCATATGTGTGTGTTTGTAAACACGATAACTATCACTGATCAGCTTTAGATTGTAAACTGTAAGGTGCACACTGTGTTTTTACTGATAACGTGGCTCAGTAACCTTCAGGCGTAATGGCAACTGTAACACTGGGAGGAGTGCGACATTAGGGTTAGGGTTAAGTTTCTAACCCTAACCCTAACTGACATTCACTGTCTGGCCCCCGGATGACACACATGAAGTGTGTCTGATCTGATTGACTGCTTTAGGTAAGAACACCTGCATGTCCAGCAATCATGTAATGCACTGCACGCGCTTTCGATGATGAAAAACACTGTACACTGTATGAACGCTGAGAAACACACAGCATGCGTCCACCAACTAACCCACAATAACAAGGAAGTGAAATTGCACAGACAACTGGTATAGGGTTAGACGACTATCAGTTGACGACAACTAGGTAGACGAGTTAGCAAATGTGAATGTATTTAATGCTTTACATTAATTATTGTTCTGGGTCATGCATTTGGGGTAAAGTTAAAACCCCAATCCAGTGGCGTCTCTGCAAACTAGTCACAACTGCCAGGAACTGTTAACCCTCTAATGCCTCCTGGTTTAGCCTTCACCATCCCTGATTAACCCATTGTAGCCCTACAGAAAAATAGATGCTGATATCATGGTACTGTGATGATGCTGCTGAATGACTATATTCATATACCTCTTTAGAGCAAGTTAGGTCCTGAAAGTAAAAATTTAATTATTTCTCTCTATATATATAATTTAAAATCTAAGGTGGTATATACCTCCATAAAAGTTGTTAATCTTTGCCAAAAAAAAAAGAAGTCTTGATTGGTGCAATACAGCACAGATTTCAATCAGAGAAGGTACTGCAAATGTGGAATTAAAAATTTATAAATAATATATAAAATATAAATTATGTAATTTAAAATAAACAATTTAGAAATTATATATTACAAAATTATATATATTTAGAAATTATGTATGATTATATAGATATTTAATTTAAGACTTCTTTTTTTTTTTTTTTAAGTGTGTGGTTACATAGTCATTGTGCATTTAGGAACTTTTTCGTGATGTACATCCCAGTAAAAAGGATTATTGAAAAAGAAAAAATGTAGGATGGAGACGTTGTTCTTTGCATCAGTTGTTGATTGGATGTTGAGAAGTGGGCGTGGCACTGAAAAATGGAGGCAGATCTGAACACAATAGTATCCAGCTGCAGACCTGCAGCACCAGCAGTTTCAGAACCGCAGCCACCGAACCAGAAGTGAGGGGCGGAGCTTACGTTATTTAACAGAGTAGCGCCACCTTACGGTTTTAAAGGGGTAATTTGCTTTTATTACACACGATACGTCATACTTTATGTATGTATGCATTTTATAATGATATATTAAGCATTTTAAAAACATTAATCTTGTGCAATTTAGTTGTAATTTATTTATAGTTATTCGTTTCATTGAATTATGCGAGTTATTTCCTAATTGCTCTGCTTTGGTGCAACTAAGGTGTCAGCTCTCTGAATCCTTATATGTCTCTACAAGAGATGAAGCCACACACAATTATCTCAATGATGACAAATGGGATTAAAATAAACTATAAGGTAATATTAACACATAAACAAGGCATATAACAGAGGAAAGTAAAGCAAACTATTTATTTTTATGAATAATAAACATCTTCAAAACTTCACCGCAAGGCCCATTTACAACATGCATCCGAAAATTAATCGAAACATCCACAGAAAAAAGTTATATACTATAAAGTATGACAACAAATTCAAGCTTCAATATAAGATAATAAAGCCAAGCACACATTAAGTACTTAGTAGATAAATGTTCACCGTAATATATACGATAATTATTAAACATGATAGCAAAAACATTACAGACTACTCACCGTGCTCTCTCGTTGTCAATAACTCCGCCCCTCACTTCCGGTTCTGTGGCTGCGGTTCTGAAACTGCTGGTGCTGCGGGTCTGCAGCTGGATATATCTCGATCTGAATGCAAACTGGCAAGTTTTAAGAGGCGAAAAGAGGAGAGTTTTAAGCAAACTAAATGATTGGATAAATGAAACATATATATGGATAAAGTTGCATGCGCAAAATAAGGTGAATTTTCATTTCATACAAACTTTAAGCAGACTAAATGATTGGAGAAGTCCTACATACGTCACCAGAGATAAGCCTGACGTTTTCACTGGAAGATGAAGTTATGACATTTTGATTCAAAATGTCAAATTAAAGTATCAGTCATTCACAGTAAGATCTATAACATGCATTCGGAAAATAGATATAGGGTGAATTTTAATTTCAATGTGAACATACCTGCCTAACATGGAATCATAACCTGATTGACTAAGTGCATTATCTTATATCAGTTGTGACATGTTTCAGGTCGTCATCAGATTTGCAGATCAATGGCTTTGACCTTTGTCCTGATCACGCAGCGGAGACTCTAATATCACGCTTCATGCCTGCAGTCTCGATATGGATCCGCGGAGCACAAGTACTTCACTGTTATTGATTATGTGATATTTGTGTTGCTGTTGGTGGCCCCCATGGTCATCGGGCTGTACTACGCCTTCACCGGAGGACGCCAGAGCACCACGCGAGAGTTCATGTACGCAGACAGGAGTGCCGCTCTCTCTGTCTCTCGTGGCCACCTTCCAGTCGACCGTGGCCATCATTGGCACGCCGGCTGAGGTTTACAGTAATGGCACGCAGTACTGGTTTAACGGCTGCTCTTTTATTCTGGGTCTCCTGATACCAGCACACATTTTCATTCCTGTGTTCTACACACTACATCTCACCAGTGTTTACCAGGTACACATCCTTTTAAATTATGAAATAACACAGACACTCTTAAAAATAAAGGTTCTTTATTGGAATTCACCCAAAAATGAAAATATGCAGAAAATGTACTCACCCTCAGGTCATCCCAGATGAAGATGAGTTTGGAGAAATGTAGCATTCCATCACTTGCTCATCAATGGATCCTCTGCAGTGAATGGGTGCCGTCAGAATGAGAGTTCACTCCAAACAGCTGATAAAAACATCATAATAATCCACAAGTAACTCCAGTCCATCAGTTAACATCTTGTGAAGCAAAAAGTTGTGTGTTTGTAAGAAACAAATCCATGATTAAGATATTTTTTAACTTCTCTAAAATGCGAGTGCTCTATGCATAATATTACTTTCTCCATTTAAAAAGTCGTCTTGTCTGAATCAGGAGAGAAATACGAACAGATCAAGCACAAGTGACCACAGGTGAAAGCAGTCTAAAGCAGTTCTAAACACATATGTGGGTGGATTTTGATGTGAGAGGGCAACAGGGTTGGACTTTTTCACTGGAGGAAGCGTTACTATGGATAATGAACTTGTATTTTGCCCAACAGCGATGGTTTAAATTTAAAATGCCTTAAATAATGATGGATTTGTTTCTTACAAACACACAGCTTTTCACTTCACAACACATTATCTGATGGACTGGAGTGGTGTGGATTACTTGTGGATTATTGTGATGTTTTTATCAGCTGTTTGGACTCTCATTCCGATGGCACCCATTCACTGCAGAGGATCCACTGGTGAGCAAGTGATGTAAGGCTCTAAATCTGATGAAAAAACAAACTCATCTACATCTTGGATGGCCTGAGGATGAGTAAATATTTAGTTTTTATTTTATTATTATTATTATTATTTTTCAAAAGGTTTTGAAAAATGTGCACTACACCTTTAAGAATTGTTCACTGAAAGGTTCTTTGGGGAACAAAATGGTTCTTCTATATGGCATCGCTGCAACCTTTTTAGAACTTTTTGTTTTTGTAAGTGTAGCAACATCCTGGCAACTGAACTCAACACTGCAAGCGAGTTTAGCACCACTAAAGTTTTCATTTGTCATTGATGCCTTTATTAATCATGCTCATGTCTCATTCACCTCACAGTATGTGGAGCTGTGCTTCTGTAAAGCCGTCCGTGTTACGTCACTGTTACGTTTATTTTTCAGATGGTAAGTTCCTGCCTCTCTGTGTAGTGAAATAAAGTTTGCATTTTTGCATATTTAATGCATTGCATGGAGAGAGTTACTGTGTGGTTTCTTTTCGCAGGTCATTTATATGGGTGTTGGCATCTATACACCTGCTCTTGCATTGAATGCAGGTAATGTTACAAATATATATAGTCATAATTAACATATTAATGCATGAACATAAATATGACTGTCTGTTGTAAGTGATAACATATGTCTGTCTCTAGTTACTGGTTTTCATTTATGCGGAGCAGTATTGGTAATGATTTTGAGTTGTTTAAGGTTACTTATTTTACAGGTTACATGCATCTGGTCTTATTGTGCACAGTTCATCAGTGCATGATATCAAATGTTTGTCTTTGCAAACTTTCATCAGCTTGCTTTGCATCTTAAACATTTATTTTTGGATGACAACATTTGATGTTAACCATTAACCCTATAAAGCATACTGTATCATATTTGATATGCAAATTTGTAAGGCCTCTAAATGATCAACATGATCATATCTTTACTGAGAAACCTGTTGCACACAATCCACTACATACCTACTACAAAAAATAGATTTTTCAGGCTGTTATTTCCTATGTCAGATTTTACAGGTTTAAATATCCTTAGAAGTCGAACAGGCAATTTCATATTGATTGGTTGCTTTGTTTTCATTGTCTCAAAGAGGTAATTATTTTTGCATGTTGTTCCTCCTGGTAGGGTGGGCTGAAGGCAGTGGTCTGGACCGATGTTTTCCAGACAGTAGTGATGTTTACTGGTCAGCTGGCTGTCATCATTGTGGGTGTTCATCAGGCTGGTGGTCTCTCTGATGCCTGGGTGAAAGTCAGAGATGGTGGACGCATCTCCAGGATTGAGTATGTACTGTATGCTTTAAATGGTTTAAATGGCATAGAAGCTGGTAGGCAGCACATTTAACCACCAGGTGACTCCATGAATGCATCTATTAAATCAAGGGTTTTCAAATAGTTTGAAGCCAAGGACCCCCAAATATGATGATGATCCCTTTTTTGAGGTTAGGCAGCTGTTTATTTACATGTATAAAGTCTATTTATATTGAGAGAGAAAATATATAGGCAAAATGTCCACAATTAAATAGTTGTTGTTAGTTGGTTTTTCAAAATAAACATTGTTCCAAAGATAAACACTTTTTTTTTTAGAAACCATATGCAGATTTTTCTACTGTTAAAACTAGGACTGTCAATAGAATAAAACAAATTTGATGTTAATTTCATGATTTCCATCTTGATAAAGCTGAAAGTTGAATTAATATCAAAACTCAGAATTGTGAGATATAAAACTCAGAATTGTGAGATATAAACTCAGAATTGCGAGATATTAACTCAGAATTGCAAGATATTAACTCAGAATTAAGTCAGAATTGTGAAATACAAAGTTAGAGTTGTGAGATATAAAATCAGAATTGCAAGATATAAAGTCAAAATTGCTAGAATAATCTCAGAATTGTGAGATATAGAGTCAGAATTGTGACTAAATCAGAATTGCGAGACTGAAATTCTGAGAAGAAAAGCCTGAATTGCTAGAATAAACTCAGAATTCTGACAAAATCAGAATTGCGAGATATAAACTCAGAATTGCGAGATATAAACTCAGAATTGCGAGATATAAACTCAGAATTGCGAGATATAAACTCAGAATTGCGAGATATAAACTCAGAATTGCGAGATATTAACTCAGAATTGCAAGATATTAACTCAGAATTAAGTCAGAATTGTGAAATACAAAGTTAGAGTTGTGAGATATAAAATCAGAATTGCAAGATATAAAGTCAAAATTGCTAGAATAATCTCAGAATTGTGAGATATAGAGTCAGAATTGTGACTAAATCAGAATTGCGAGACTGAAATTCTGAGAAGAAAAGCCTGAATTGCTAGAATAAACTCAGAATTCTGACAAAATCAGAATTGCGAGATATAAACTCAGAATTGCGAGATATAAACTCAGAATTGCGAGATATAAACTCAGAATTGCGAGATATAAACTCAGAATTGCGAGATATAAACTCAGAATTGCGAGATATTAACTCAGAATTGCAAGATATTAACTCAGAATTAAGTCAGAATTGTGAAATACAAAGTTAGAGTTGTGAGATATAAAATCAGAATTGCAAGATATAAAGTCAAAATTGCTAGAATAATCTCAGAATTGTGAGATATAGAGTCAGAATTGTGACTAAATCAGAATTGCGAGACTGAAATTCTGAGAAGAAAAGCCTGAATTGCTAGAATAAACTCAGAATTCTGACAAAATCAGAATTGCGAGATATAAACTCAGAATTGCGAGATATAAACTCAGAATTGCGAGATATAAACTCAGAATTGCGAGATATAAACTCAGAATTGCGAGATATAAACTCAGAATTGCGAGATATTAACTCAGAATTGCAAGATATTAACTCAGAATTAAGTCAGAATTGTGAAATACAAAGTTAGAGTTGTGAGATATAAAATCAGAATTGCAAGATATAAAGTCAAAATTGCTAGAATAATCTCAGAATTGTGAGATATAGAGTCAGAATTGTGACTAAATCAGAATTGCGAGACTGAAATTCTGAGAAGAAAAGCCTGAATTGCTAGAATAAACTCAGAATTCTGACAAAATCAGAATTGCGAGATATAAACTCAGAATTGCGAGATATAAACTCAGAATTGCGAGATATAAACTCAGAATTGCGAGATATAAACTCAGAATTGCGAGATATAAACTCAGAATTGCGAGATATTAACTCAGAATTGCAAGATATTAACTCAGAATTAAGTCAGAATTGTGAAATACAAAGTTAGAGTTGTGAGATATAAAATCAGAATTGCAAGATATAAAGTCAAAATTGCTAGAATAATCTCAGAATTGTGAGATATAGAGTCAGAATTGTGACTAAATCAGAATTGCGAGACTGAAATTCTGAGAAGAAAAGCCTGAATTGCTAGAATAAACTCAGAATTGTGAGATATAGTCAGAATTCTGACAAAATCTGAGTTTATCTCTCACAATTCAGGCTTTTCTTCTCAGAATTTCAGTCTCGCAATTCTGAGTTTATATCTGACTTTTTTCCTCAGAATTATGAGAAGAAAGGTCACAAGTACATTTTTTGTAATATATATATATATATACACGAGACTCGACGAGATGTCGCCAATGCGCAAAATACACTAAGGCCCTAAATGTCCACAATACTGCAATCATAAAATGAAAATATACCAAATACACCATTTGTGGTTCCTCATATTGCCACACAAGTGGAACCTCTAGGCCCATTTTCAAGAGAAATGGTTCGAAGTAAAAATAGCAGGCTAATGCTGTGCTTTATTAAAGCAGATTGGGTGAGATGATTTTAGGTTTCATGGTCAGGTGCTCAGCTGAGATGTTGTAAATGCAACTTTATAAACAGACAAATGTCGTGCTGACCTTTCAGAGTGCTATTTCTTGGCTAAATGTCAGTTCTTTAACTGAAATATGGTGAGTCAACCGTCCAAAGACCGATGAATGGCATTACAGTGCAGCCTGCGGGAACTTCTTGTTAAATGAAGCTTTCAGCAGAACTTTCTGGTCCAATAAGGACACCTATTTATCAGTCTGTAGAGAGCAGAATATGATACTGACCTGAGGAGGGTCTCTTTTAACTTACAGCAACCAGAGATGAGAGCCTTTACAGTTCAACCTCAATAAATTTGATTAAAATGCAATTCCAAAAATGTTTACAATTTGCTCTATTATGTATTGTAACTACAATGATAAAAAAAATTGTAGAAACAAACCTTACTACTTAAAAAATTTACAATGTAGTCAAAGCAGATGATACTGTGATGTAACAGCATACAGTGTGCCCTTCATTCAGATAAGATTTTATTGCGTTTCATGACTCTGATAGATTTGCATTGTAAAATATAGATGTTTGCTGTGATGATGCTATGTTTGCATGAGCGAACTTACAGGAAATTCATCTTTAAAGTACCAAGTACGACGACGGGTACAACAATAATGTATTAATATAATTAATATATTATTGACGATGTCAATAATACATTAATTGCGCAGTGTGAGATTCATTGGTAACAGAACTTTGTGAGATCGCGATGAACAAAGAGTGACAACTTTTTAGTGGTTATGAGCGCTCTTTCCGAGCTTTCTAGGCAATCAATTTAAAATGTAGAACTTTGTTTTTTGGTCACACACACACACGTTGCAAAGTTTCGGGAATGACATCTGCATATTTATGCGGGACTCGCTCTCGAAGTAGCAGTGTTTGACATGGTGATAACCATAGCAATAGACGGGACAAAATATGTGAAAATGTGC
>NW_015649229.1:275747-298755 GCF_001515625.1 Sinocyclocheilus rhinocerous | reverse complement strand
TCAGAATTACACGATGTCAATAATACATTAATTGCGCAGTGTGAGATTCATTGGTAACAGAACTTTGTGAGATCGCGATGAACAAAGAGTGACAACTTTTTAGTGGTTATGAGCGCTCTTTCCGAGCTTTCTAGGCAATCAATTTAAAATGTAGAACTTTGTTTTTTGGTCACACACACACACGTTGCAAAGTTTCGGGAATGACATCTGCATATTTATGCGGGATTCGCTCTCGAAGTAGCAGTGTTTGACATAGTGATAACCATAGCAATAGACGGGACAAAATATGTGAAAATGTGCTTTAAGACTAGAGCACCCTCACTAATTTCAAGGGGGGGCCCGGTGCCACCCCTGGCCACCACGTAGACACGCCCCTGGCTGTTTGGACTCTCATTCTGACGGCACCCATTCACTGCAGAGGATCCACTGGTGAGCAAGTGATGCAATGCTAAATTTATCTAAGAAATTTGAACCCATGAAGAAACAAACTCATCTACATCTTGGATGGCATACGTGGCCATTGGTTGGTTGGAGGCTCATGTATTGATTAAAAGCTAAATCATAAAAATACTGCATAAAATACAAATTATTTGCATGTCACGTGACCATTATCCAACATCAGAAAACCATTAACAGATTGTTCAATTGTTGAAATATTAACTTTAAATCTCCATGGGGACTCAAAGGGGTTTGGCATATAATATAGCAGTACACAAAAATGAGAATAAATCATCACAGAAAAGCAAAAGTCAGTAAAGTAGGTGTCAGTTCATAAAAATCATGAGGCCATGCAAAGTAAAATGCAAATACAGTTGTGCTTTTTTGAGTATTTTTTGTGACTAGCGACTGTAGGTACTTTTGTTTATACATTGTAAATGAATGAGCCTTCTGTTGACAGGGTCTGTTTCCTTGAGGCTTGATTCCCCAAACAACTGGATTTTTACTGATATTCAAACTAGCATCTGGGGGATGGTTATTCTTGAACATTCTGTGGTGTTCAATGCATTTGTTTTTTACCATAATGCATTTTAGAGCGTTTGAGCTTAAGCTTCTGCGTTAATGCTTGAAATATGTTTTGTATATACACAATAAATTGCGCTTACATACAGTACTGTATGAAAATTGAAATGAGCTGTAAATGTTTTGATGAATAGTCAAAACATTGTATCTAATAATATATCTAAACTTTTATTTCCTCTGTAGTCAAAGAACTGAAGCAAACCATGTTAGAAAACAAAACCTGTCATAAAGTTTGACGAGTTAAGA
Organism: Sinocyclocheilus rhinocerous; assembly: GCF_001515625.1. Classification (NCBI taxonomy): domain Eukaryota; kingdom Metazoa; phylum Chordata; class Actinopteri; order Cypriniformes; family Cyprinidae; genus Sinocyclocheilus; species Sinocyclocheilus rhinocerous. The sequence goes on along the minus strand of NW_015649229.1, from coordinate 297,489 downwards.
CCAGATAAGGTTTATAACATGAACATGAGGAGCACATGTTGCTTGTAAGCAAAATAAATGCAAATGAAGAAGGCTGTATTGGAGACACAAGATAAGCAGAGTCATTTGTCGGTTTTATAATACAAAAAAACGTGTCTTTACTAAATGCATATTTACATTCTAGATCATATTTACAAATCAGATGACGCAAATGACCAAAATGTCTACGATGGTGCTCCCTGATAACTAATTATATAGTAAAAAAATGTGGGTGGTGTTTGCCGCTGAAAAAAACACCGGAATGCTGAGGTCTTGTTGGGGGGTTTTGTGTGGTTTCTTACTGTCTTGTGTGACAAAAAGTCCAGCGCCCTCAAGTGTCCACGATATTCTGCTATCTAGATTTGGCTAAATGTGCATCTGTGGTATTTTTTCACCTGTTTATGGTGAAAATGGTGCATCTGATCACTTAGTACTTAGTAAAGTAACGATCTATAAAAATGTGAGGACAGATTTAAGGACACACACACACACACACACACACACACACACACAATTTCATGTTTACCTCAATGTGTTACTTGCTGCTTCTTCACAATCATTTGTGAGATTTACTAGGTTTTTTGGTGAAAGAAAAGTAAATCCTACACCTTTTTTCCAGTATACTGTATTTATGAAAAAAAACAACAACAACAACCTAACTATGGTGTTCTTTTTATGAAACATCAAAATTCTTTTGATGTATGGACCTTAGCTAGAAAAATATATTTTTAAGTGGAACTGTGGTATCATTTACAGTAGGCTATATTTGGAGTCATGTGACCGAAATAATGCAAATCAGGAGGGTTATTGGGAATATTCTTTGAGCGGGTTATCATTCCATTCTCTCACATGGTCTGTACGGCCGCTTGAAGCTTTTTATGAACGTGATCACAGCTATAAAATTGCGCCCTGAATCCACGGAACAATACTGCTGTCAGGACTGAGAAGGCAGAGGGGTACGTTGACACGTTTAATGGATTCTAGACAGTGTTCTTCATATAAGCTCTATTTTTGCTTGTTAGCAGTGACATGGGCTATTGTTCACTACCGGTCAAAAGTGTGGAATAATTAAGAAGTCTCTTATGCACATCTTAAGCATTCGTTTGATCAAAAATACATTACAAACAGTAATTCTGTGAAATATTACTACAAATTAAAATAACTGTTTTCTAATTGTAGTAGCTTTTATTATCCCTTTGGGGAAGTTTTGTTTCAGTGGGTTTCCATGTGTGTTTCATACAGAAAGCAATACAACATAGCTACAAAAACATGATATAAAGCAAAAAAAAAAGAAAAGAAAGAACAATCCTTTAGGAATTTTGAAATGTAATTTATTTCTGTGATCAAAGCTGAATTTTCAGCATCATTACTCCAGTCTTCAGTGTCACATGATCCTTCAGAAATCATTCTAATATGCTGATTTGCTGCTCAATTATCATTTATTACTGGTTTCCGATTATTAATAATGGTTCTTATTATCAGTGCTGAAATTGTATAAACCATAAAACCTTTTTAGGCTTCTTTGATGAATAGAACGTTTAATGAATTGTATTTATTTGAAATCTTTTGTAACATTATACACTCTAAAAAATGCTTTAGAGCTTTTTGGTTAATAGATTTAACCCAGCATTTTTTAGAGTGTAAATATCTTTAACATCATTCTTTGAAAAGGAAATTAATAGTTTTATTCAGCAAGAAACATTAAATTGATGCTTACCCTAAACTTTTGAAATGGTACTGTATGACCTTTTCCACAAAAATATGAAGCACACTGTAAAAAAAAAAAATCAAAAGTTGAGAACTTAGAAGTTTAAGGCAACCAGCTTCAGGAGATTTTTGAGTTCTCAACTTTTTGTTGTATAAATTGAATACAAGGAGTTGAGAACTCACAAATGTCCTGAAGCTGGCTGCCTTAAACTTCTAAGTTCTTAACTTTTGATCTTTTACAGTGCAGCACAACGGTTTTCAACATTGATAATAATTGTGTCTCAGCAAATCTGTAACGAGACGTCAACAGAGTGAGGATCCATCTGCAGCTTTATTGAAATTGAATTTGTTTAATAATTTGGAAGGGACCCACATACCTGGGACTGAGCTTTCTGCATGGGAGTCGGAGGCGGAGATCTCGGGTAGACAACCAGACCCATTGCCCTGGAGTGTATTCAGGATTGGGGCGACGGTGACGATCAGCTTGCGATTTGTCTTCTAACAGCATGTAGTAAGTGTATATGAGCTTGGTTTCAGATGTTCTCGCTCCTCTGGAGCCAGTCCTTGACAGCAGGTACTTCAATGGGTTCTCCTGACCATAGAAATAACGGTGGTTGGAAACCCATTATACATTGAAACGGAGTGAGTCATAAATTGAATACAAGGAGTTGAGAACTCACAAATGTCCTGAAGCTGGCTGCCTTAAACTTCTAAGTTCTTAACTTTTGATCTTTTACAGTGCAGCACAACGGTTTTCAACATTGATAATAATTGTGTCTCAGCAAATCTGTAACGAGACGTCAACAGAGTGAGGATCCATCTGCAGCTTTATTGAAATTGTAATCAACAGGCAAGGTCAAACACAACAGAGGAGAGAAGCCAAATCGTTAGTCAGGGACGTGCAAAAGGGTCGGGGCAGGCAGCAAACAATCAGTAGTCAAAGAACAATAGCAAGAGTTGGGAAAATAAACAGAGAGGCCAGACACGGAAAGAAACGCTTCGAAATGTACACCGGGGCAATACAAGACTTCGCAATGAGTCCCGGTCTCCAAACATAAGTCCACGGTGGTGTGCATGACCCTTCCATCACCCAGAGGATGTCCATCTAGCGCCTCCACTGCCAGCAGAGAACTGCAAGGGATTAGAGAAATGTGTTGGGCGAATTCGTGTGACATAAAATTCCACGCTGCCCCTGAGTCCAATAGCGCTGAGGTAGATATGTTATTACCCTCTATGGATCGTGTTATGGGTACTTTTATGCATGTACTGGAGTGATGTGCCTGAATGCAAGGACTCACCGCAGAGGGATTACGAAGAGGCGGTCGTGTGGGACAGGAGGCCCGGAGATGGCCGGCTTGGCCGCAATAGAGACACAGACGTTGAGTGATTCGGCGCTCTCGCTCCTCTGGAGACAGGTGAGTGTATCCGAGCTGCATGGGTTCCACAGAAGAGGAGGAAGAAGTGATTGGAACCGAATGACTGGTAGGTATCGTTCTGGTAGGGCGACGAGAACGAATCAAATTGTCAATTTGAATAGTCAGTTCTATGAATTGGTTGAGCATTCTCCCCTCGTCCCTGGAAATTACATTTTAAAATATATTCAAATAGAAAAGTTATTTTAAATTACAAAAATATTTTACAATATTACTATTTTTACTGTATTTCTGACCAAATAAATGCAGCCTTGGTGAGCAGAAAAAAAAAATTCTAAACCTTTGACCGGTATTGTATATAAATACATATTGTTGTGGTCAATTTATTATAAAAATAAATAAATAAAAAAATACTTATTTGCTTTCAATACTTCTTATATCCCTCCCTGTAAGCTTATACTATTTTGGAAAAAAGTTTAAATCTTTGTATTCAATTCTCGTGTTTAATGTCTCCTTAAGATGAATCACTTGTTGCAAATTAATAGATGTAAATCGCATTATTGATGTCACTGATAGAAAGCATATGCGCATATTCATATGAATGACTGCGCTCTGTTCCATCCACCAGAAATTGATGGCGCAAAAATGAAATTGTCTAAGGGTGTCATTCTCCTTTTTCTGGGATTGTTTTTTAAGGTGGGATAATATTTAATCATTATAAAAGTTCTTCAGTTATACACACAGAATTTATTACATTTAGCATTAACTATTTAACACTTTTGTCTGATAGGTTGCTGTGGCAGGTAGTATATATAGATTTTATTTCTGCTCATTATCAATAATAATCTATGGAATAAATCATATGCATTTTTCCATGAATCGTCTACATGTTACTGAATACTGTCTCAATGCAACATTCCAGAGAGTTCCACACAGGTGTACTGGTTAGAGCTTGAAATCGAGTCATCGGTGTATGACAACATCACTGAGCTTCTGAGAGAGCAGACACGCATCGACATAGTACATGCATCTGTAACAAACATCGGCATCACAACAGGTAAACCAACATATAATGCTTGAAATTACACTTCAACTTCTCACACATAAAAAAAAAAAAATACAATAAAATAAAATAAAACAATTAGAAAAATCGGTCATTTTCTGCCAGTACAACATTTGTTAATTTTATGGACATTCCTTTAACCCAAAACACAACACAATGCAAAGTGTAATTCAAGTACTGAGAATTCCTTCATATTAACTATTTTTTAGTGCTCATTATCAATAATAATCTATGGAATAAATCATATGCATTTTTCCATGAATCGTCTACATGTTACTGAATACTGTCTCAATGCAACATTCCAGAGAGTTCCACACAGGTGTACTGGTTAGAGCTTGAAATCGAGTCATCGGTGTATGACAACATCACTGAGCTTCTGAGAGAGCAGACACGCATCGACATAGTACATGCATCTGTAACAAACATCGGCATCACAACAGGTAAACCAACATATAATGCTTGAAATTACACTTCAACTTCTCACACATAAAAAAAAAAAAATACAATAAAATAAAATAAAACAATTAGAAAAATCGGTCATTTTCTGCCTGCACAACATTTGTTAATTTTATGGACATTCCTTTAACCCAAAACACAACACAATGCAAAGTGTAATTCAAGTACGGAGAATTCCTTCATATTAACACCCTATTTTTTAGAGTACAAAGAATGCAAATAAAATATCAATTGGGTCTTCCCTGTTGAGCATTAGACAGTTTAAGAATGAATATGCTTGCTGTAATTTTAAGGATGCATTCAGAAGCACAGAAACTTGTCAGTGCTGCTGTGTAACTCAATCAAACAGGATGGAATGAGGTCAGTTCCTGGAGAATGATGTTATTAAGGAACTGGCTTTTGTTAGTTAAAAAAAAATCTAAAATGATGGAAAATTATTTTGATAGTTAAAAATGATACACTGATTCCCAATTAAAATAATATTCCCAAGAATACACATTTTGAAGGATTGATTTGAAGGATTTATTGAAGTAAGGATTTGGAAGTTTGAAGGATTTCAATTGAAGAAAAAAAGAGCAAATGTTTCTAAATCAATTTGTTAATTTTTAAGTTTAATTTTTAGTTAAATTCACCCCCTGTTTACCTGATATTAAAGCTAATATGAAACCTAATTAGAAAGCTAATATGATTTATTTATAAGGTATGATAATTTATCCAATATATGATGGGGACATGAAAATGTACTGCATAAGGGAACTGACCCAAACATATGATATAGGTTTAAGAAAAATTGAAATTATGGGCAGTTGCTACATTTCTGAATAACTGCGCTGTAAATAAATATGTATAAATATAAATATAAATAAATGACCGTGAATTTTTTTTTTACCGTAAATTTTACGGAATTTTTTTTACAGTGTGATGTTCCCAAAAAAATAAAACTGTAATGTGCTTGTTTGCAGATTGCACACTGAATGAGACGCATAAGAATTGTTCATGCATGTTGAACTACACATACAGTGAGGACATGTGCAAAAATTATGACTGCTGCAATGACACCTGCACGCAGAAAGTTAATGACATTGCTGTGTGTCTGCCTAAAACAAGAGGTATAGAGTATTGTTTGATGTGGGCACAGGATTTCTTGATGAAAAATAAATACATAAATACATAAATAAATACTGGTCATCGAATGCTACGATTCTTATTTTTTCCAGTAAGCATCAATGGATTGACTACATTTGCAAATGAGTCTTGCATGTTTTTATGTGATCCAAGCAAACAAGGTTCTAAAGATTACCAGGACGACAACAAGAAAATTACCAAAATGGTATGTACTGCTGAAAATCAACACAACAGTGCAAAAAAAAAAATGTTTTCCTAAAATCATTTTGAAAGTTAATTGATTACATTTACATGACTCATCACCATATTGTCACCCTGCAATGCCTAAAAACTGTCACCGTATTGTTGGTTTGATTAACTTTATTACAACTATTTGCACTGTTTGTATATATACCTCACCAGCATATTTTGATTTCTTTTAGCTTGCGGAAAAATACAGCACATTGAAATATTTCGATTCTCTGATTATCAACAGTTACAGGTAATCATGATAACAAACAGCTCTGGCAGCTACTGTTTACTGTTCTTTCTACACACATAAAACACAGAAAAATGGCAGGAAATGTAGTAACGTTTCCCATTTGATTTAAAGCAGTGGCAGTGTGATCGTAAATTATACGGTGCAGGTAATGGGTTCAGTTACGCTTAATGAGTTGGAGAACGTAACCAGCAATCTGCCTGATTCTGATCTGAAAACAACAGGTAACTTAGTCAGTATTCATTCATTGGGTGAACTATTCCTTTAACTTTTTTTTTTACTATTATTTACAATACTTATAATGGTATGCAATAAAGAGAGGTTTATTTGCACAATCACACCTTGTTATTTTCTCCAAAGGCTTCATCATTATTGATGGTCCTCGGGGTCCGATTGATATCGACTCCCTGGCAACTATAACTTGTCGTCCACAAGAAATGCTGGGAGAGGTAAAGTGGTACTTAATAGATGAGTGGAATAAAAAAACAGAGATCACAAAAGGACAAGAGGCCAGCTTCGCAAACAACAGTTTGGAGGACATTGTTCATCTGAAAAATATTTCAGGAAGCTGGAAAGGTAAGTTTCTGCATACATACACAATTAGGATAACTGCATGACTTTGAAAGTATATTTACTCATTTTTAAATATTTAAATAATTGAATAGGAGTTCGTTAATTTCAGCTTAAGTGTGATGTGTGTCATTTATATCTATCTATCTATCTATCTATCTATCTATCTATCTGTCTATCTATCTATCTATAGGAACAATTCAGTGTGTGTACACAAAAGGGCCCATAAAACACACAGCAAGTACAGAGTTGGACATAGCACTTCTGCCAGAAATACAGGCCATGAGCACTCCCCAATTTCCTAATTGTAGAAATAACCAATTCAAAAAGGCTATCATTGAATGTAAAATTTCAAACAATACAGAAAATTACACGGTTACATGGAATACTGCTCTTAGTTTCACAGAAATAGGACCAGGTAAGCGTCTCATTACCACTTTTGCTCTCTCAGTGCTAACAATGTGATTGAAAGATAAATATTTATTTATTATTTTTACATACTTTGTGATAAACATATTTTCATATTCCTGCATTCTCTAGAAATCCAGGGGAATTTTTTATCTTACAAAGCAGAGGCGATCATAAATTGTGAATCATATATTAGGGATAAGAATGAGACACTGAATGTTTCATGTACATTCACCAACAACAGAGCCATTTACAACAAAAATAAAACCAAATATGTGGAGATCCCAGTCATTCTTCGTAAGTTTTGGTGTTGTTTAACTTTTTGTCTTTGAAAAATTGTGAAAGACATGCACTTTTCAGAAGAAAAATGTGGCTCAAATGACTCTTCTGAATCCATACGATATCACAAAGTCATTATTCACTGCCAGTCTTCCTTTCTGTCGAAGCTCTTAATTGGAATGCAAAAACGCAGACTACAAAAATTACTTTTGAGAGCTGCAGTGGAAGATGAACAATGAATAATGATGCTATTTTATGATTTGGAATGACTTTTGTGGTGCTTTTTTCTTTTTAAAACTCAACAGTACACTTTTACTTTCATTTATAATGAAGAAAGTCATAGAGGTTTGGAATGGCATGATAGTGAGTAAAGGGGGAGAGTGAAGAAATGTTTTTGGATGAGGGTGAATAGCTGAATTACTTTGTTTCTTCCAAACAGATGCATATTATACTTACTAAAAACTAGCAACTATTTTTCTGTCAGGACCACTATCGTCAAAGATGATTGACAATTAGCATACAGTTTGGATTGGCGGTATGGTTCTGTTCTGGGCAAGAACTCCCTGCGCATCCATGCAGCCTAGCATGGATGAGAGCAGGGAGAGCAGCGATAAGTTCTTTAATAATTTTATGTACACATTTTAGAATTAGTCTGATTCAAAGGATAATCAGAAGACTGAATCCCGAGGGTAATTAGCTATTGAGCAATGCGAAAACTGCTGATAATACTGAGGGACCTTATATGAATGCTTAGATAGGTGTCGTATTCCTATAGGTAGATGGGGATCAGCTGAGAGTCAGCTGATGCGAGCTTGACTAACGTGACCTGCCAGAACTAACGCTACGCTTGATTTTTTGAATTGTAATTATAAAAACAAAAATGATGAGAAAAACAAATCTATAGTACTGTACATTATTCCTTAATACAGCCCATTCACAATTCTGTGAAGAAGATAACGAGTGGCCCATCACAAAACACACCTATACAGCCATTATATCCTGTGGGAACTCTGATGTTGGTTCGAAAATGAAAAAGTGCTATGAAGGGTGGAAAGACGAAATCTCTACTTGTGTGAATATAGACCTGCATGGCATTAAAAAGGATATAGAGGTATCATTCTTTGGTATTCATTTACTGACGTTATTGCTGGACAGATTTACTCTTAGCACTAAATCCTTGTTTTTTTGCTGTCATAATAACAGATATTAAATAAAGGCATTGGCCTTATTAAGAATGATGCAGACGGACTTTTCAGACGAATACAGCATTCGACCACTGTGGAGACATTCAACTCATTTGCAAATATTAACGCATCTGTAGTTATTTTTGAAGCCATGAACAATGTATCTAAACAGCAGTTCAATCAATGGAATGATACTGTCATGCCTGTATGTATGTTTTCTCTTCAGTTTCTTTGTTTAACATCTTTAAAATCTTCAGTAATATTTGTTTTGGGAACAGGGCTATTTTTTGAGATCTATTGCAAAAGTTTGATGAGTAGTTGTTATTAAAACATGTCAAAAATTAACTCCAAGGAATTTGAAACAACATGAAATGACAAACAATAAAAAATTCCTGTGTCCTGTGTCTAATCGCATTTCACTTTACATTGCAGGACTTTGTCAGCGCTATAAGCAACGCTTTGAATAAAACAGGAGCCTGGAACAATCCTCAAACTAAAAACACAGATTTATCTGTAACATATCTACAGACTATTGAGCAAATTATACTCAACTCAAATCTGACCATGAATCATCCTCAAAATTCTTATAATGTTAAACTGGCAGTCTGTAATAAGACCGGAGGGGCACATTGCAGCAACTTTAATGCCAGCGTCAGCCCAGATGATAGGGTTGTTGTCGTTGCATTCCGGAACCTTCACGAAATTTTACCACAGTATGAAAAAAGGCCCTTAGAGACCACCATCTTGTCAGTCACCACTGTAAATAATGAGAAGAAGTCCATCTCTGTCCAGATGACGTTCGATTACGGTGAAAAAAGACTTCGGAATCATGAAATGTATTGTGTTTTCTGGGATGAAAAGAACAGTACTTGGTCTTCAGAGGGGTGTAAATGGGGTGGTGCAGAAAATCAAAAGTTGTGCACATGTACACACAACTCTGCCTTCACCGTAATGATGTCCAAAAATGCAGAGACCCTTCCGTATATGAAGGAACTGACCTATGTTGGCTTAGGAATATCCGTCGTCTCACTTGTTCTGTGTTTAATCATTGAGTTTTTGGTATGGGAGGCAGTTGTAAAGTCAGACATCTCCAATTTTCGGCACGCGGCCTTAGTCAACATCTCTTTATGCTTGCTGTTTGCACACTGTGGATTTTTAGCATCATCTGATCCGAAGGCAATCCCCGAACACTGGTGCTCCATCCTTACAGTAGCCAAACACTTTTTTTTCCTCGCTGTCTTCTTCTGGATGCTGTGCTTAAGTGTCGTGCTTCTTCACCAAATGATATTTGTCTTTGACCAGCTGAGGAAAAAGGTTTTTTTGGTATTGTCTATCACTGTTGGTTACGTGTGCCCTTTAATATGTGTGGCAACAACCTACATTACTTTCGAGAACGGTAAAGAAGGTAAATACTATTCCACAGACACTTGCTGGCTCATATATCAGGGTGTGCTGAAGGGCTCCCTCTTTTCCTTTGTAATTCCTGCCTTAACTATTGTGATGGTAAACTTGTTCACACTGGTTGTGGTGATCATGAAGATAGTAACTCCTGCTGTGTCGGATTCAAAGGCGCAGGACCACAAGGACGTTGCCAAGGGTATGATTAAGACAGTAGTTTTCTTAAGCCCTGTCCTCGGAATAACTTGGCTCCTCGGGGTTTTGGTGCTGCACCTTGATCTTACACAAAAACCTTTCGCCCAAATTGTGAGCTACGCATTTACATTGTTCAATTCGCTGCAGGTAAGGGTCAAGCATCAAACACTTTATCTGTTTATTCGTGCATTTACATTAAAATATTTTCTTGTATTTCATTGCAGGGCTTTTTGATACTGCTGACAAACTGCTTGGGAGAGAAAAAGGTACCTATGCCCGCTATACACGTGCCCTCCGTATGATTGATCATAATTGTAACACTCCAAAGAGAAAGGAAAACTTGAAATCGCATCATATGACCCCTTTAAGGAATTTAGACTGAAAATATAACATTTATTTGCATCAGTTGATTAGAACTGATCACATTTGCAAGGTTTTAGTTTGTAAAAACTTTACAGTCAAGCTCAATATAATCATATTTCATTTTCCCCAAAGGTTCGTGATGCACTTCTGAAGCGTTTGCAATCTAAGGTTAGTAAGTACGAGAGAAATGCATGCTTTTACAGATTCCAAATGTATTACGAACACATGAAATAACACAGCTCGTGTTCCCACATTTTCTTACATTAGCAATCAGTGCATTCTAAAAGTGAAAGCTCAAGCAAAGCGACATCTTCAGTTATGACGAAATAAAGACTGGACAGATTAAAAGTAAGTTGCATTTGTGCTCTTGAGAATATTTTATTCAGTGTCTACATATTTTGTTCTAATGTTGTTTTTATTCCAAATCTGCATGTGAATCATTTAGTCCGTGCCTTCTAAAAGTACTGAAAGAGAAGACATGAAACTCGAGGGAACCTTGAAAAACTTCATGGATTAAATTATGTCACATTCAACAGCTCTAAAACATTGTTTTCTAGTAAACTGTACAATTATTTGTGATATCCTAGCTCAGAGGATACAAATATATTTAGATGTAGTCATCTTAGTCATATTATGGTTTTGTTTTTAGATTTCTGCCAGGGTGACTGGGTTCTTTTTTCTTTCTTTCTGAAAATGGTTTATTCTGTTTTGTATATATGTAAGTATAATTATGCTTGCATGTCTATAGCCTATGGTGTTATTCAAAACTAGTGCAAGTTATAGATGAATATGAATTTTGGCATATCATTTAGAAAATGTGTTAATTTTTCTATCTGAAAATGGTTTATTCAGTTTTGTGCATATTCATGTAAGTATAATCATGCTTGTATGTCTATAGCCTACTTGGTATTACTTAAAACTGGTGAAAGTCATAGATGAATATGAATTTTGGCATGTAATTTAGTGAATGAGTGAATTTTTATTTTTGAAAATGGTTTATTCAGTTTTATGTATATTCATGTAAATATATTTATGCTTGTATGTCTATATATAGCCTACTTGGTATTACTCGTAACTGGTGACAGTCATAAATGAATATTAATTTTGGCTTGTAATTTTACTGTCCACCAAGCTTTCTTTTATATTTTACTATCTTTACTATATTCTTCATTTCATTTAGATGTGCAACAAAAATATAAGCATCCATTAGTTTGTATTTTGTTCTCATGGCTGGATAAAACCTACTTTTTAATGACTTGTTTATTGGCTTCTTTTCTCTCCTGTTCCCATTCTTCATCAGTATCGTCTAAGAGCAGCCCATTTAACTTTGCCATTTGCCGGTAGTTTCTGCTCTCAACCTCTGCCCTGAAAGTAGAGAACACCCTGTCATTGAACATCTTGGATCACATTGCCACTTCTTTGACTAAACAGCATCAGAAAATGCCTCAATCAGTAAGAACAGATTATTTCACAAATGTGATTCAGAAAACAAAACAATAGATTCATCTTACTTTTTAAGAAAAAGAACACAATCTTCATGTCCATAGATTTCAGCAATCCTGACAGGTTTATCGCCGGAGGAATCCTCCTTGTCTACAGGTGCATGTAGGGAATGAAGGAGTCGAAGTACTGCTAGTTTTCCGGACTCTGCTGCAAAATGTGCGGGTGTCCATCCATTATCCGTCCTCAAACAAGCCCTGGCTCCATTTTCAATTAATATCCGAACCATCTCTGTTTGGCCTTAAACAAGATCAGAGGTTAAATGGCATTAGCATCACACATGCAAGAACCCTAGGCGGAAAAAAGTGCACTTCCATAATGTACTTAAAGTGCTCTATTTTCATGCACTAATTTTGTACTTAATATACTAAAAGTTATTCTTTAGTACTTCTTAAGAACATCTAAGTGTACTAAAATGTGCTATTTTGAGACACCGTGAATATGAAGTAAAATGTGCTTTTAACATACTATCTTAGTATTAAAATTTATTTATTTACCACTTGTAGTACACTTGAACCCACTAGTGTATGAAAGATGGGTTCAAGTCTACTTCAAGTGGTATCTAAATACATTTTTAAAATACAGAGATAGTATGTTAAAAGCACATTTTAGTTCACTGTGTCTCAAAATAGCACATTTTAGTACACTTAGATGTTCTTAAGATTAAGAAGTACTAAAGTATATTTTTAGCATATTAAGTACAAAATTAGTGCGTGAAAATAGAGCACTTTAAGTACATTATGGAAGTGCAATTTTTTTCCGCCTGGGAAAACTGGGTTAATATCCAGGTCACATTTTTACCATATTCATGTCATTTGTAAAAGACTATTAAGTTATAATAATGATTGTTTTTTTTATACATTTTGAATAAAACAGCACTTTTTGGTCCCTAAAGTAGGCTATAACCTGCCTTTGGATGCTGCCCAGTGCAACGGGGTCTTCTTGTTCCAGTCTAAGTCTTTCTGATTAGGGTCACACGATTTTTTCCCCACAATTTCTTCCACTAGATCATAATCTCCAGAAGCTGCTGCCTGATGCAACTCTGTCATCTTTTTTAATCAGTAATATTAAAACTGAAACCCTTCGGTTTACTCTCTGTGTTGCTTTTCTCGCTTGACTTGTTACCACAGCAACTCGACCGCGGGCTTTACCCATTGAAAAAAAACAAAAGGTTTTAAATAAACATCTAAATAATTATTATTCTATTAAACAAATATTCACTATATATTTTCAATTTAATGTCTATTTTGATTTCGCGCTACATTACTGTACAGAATAACTGTAGTAGCATACAGACGGCGTTGTCACGTGATACCAGTTACTTTTCTCAGCGTAGTTCATCATGGACCAATCACTTGTGACAATTAAGGAATTTAAGATAGATTGTTTGGGCGGATTCACGTTTGCGTGTCAGGTACCACTCCACTGAATTTATATATATTTGTATGCATTGTAATGTACAAATGTTTTAGTTCGGATAAAAAATAAAACGGCCATTAGATCTGAACGCTGCTCGTCGAAGGAGTTTGAGCCGCTGTGCGCCCCCTTGAGAAAGAACTTTGTACTGTATGTCTCATGCGAAACGACAAGCATAGCCTCTACCGGTGATACTGTGAAATGAGAAACAATAGGGACGTCTATTATAGAAATTCTGAAAGACACATATATATTCAGGAGATTCGCTTACGTAGTTTACTGTACATTTATTTTCGAGTGTCATGATTGCAGATTTAGCCTACTTACTGTGGCGCATTCATTGAAACCCAGCAAATTACGGCAGTAGAGAGTGAGAAAAAAACACTTATGCATTAGAACAAACACCGTGTATTAGGAAAACATTTTAACTAAATTGTGTCAAGTACACATATAAAATGTAATTTTTTAGCAGTTTAAAAATGGCAGTGTTAGGAAAGTTTTTTGAATCAACACAAATTCAATTCTATGAACAGGTTTTATTCCAACATACGATTCAAACACATCAAGATAAAGAAAAATGACTACACTATTGCACAATAAGGAGAAAAAACTCCACTACAGACTTCGGGGTGAAGGAAGAGCAGGACTGTGGTATGAAACGCGTGTACTTTCTGAACAATCATCATTTAAATTTACAATTAAAATAAAGGTGCTTCACGATGCCATAGAAGAACCTTTTTGTCTAAATGGTTCCATAAAGAACCTTTAACATCTGAAGAACCTTTCTGTTACACAAAAGGTTCTTTGTGGCGAAAGAAGGTTCTTCAGATTACGAAAAGGTAAGAAAGAGATGGTTCTTTAAAGAACCTTTGACTGAATGGTTCTTTGTGGAACCAAAAATGAACAATTAACAATTAGAAACAAATAACAATTCAGAAAACACAACAACAATTCAGAAAACATTATAACAAGTCAGAAAACACAATGACAAATCCGAAAACAGATTAACAAGTCAGAAAACACAACGACAAATCTGTTTTCGGATTTGTCGTTGTGTTTTCTGACTTGTTATTTTGTTTTCGAATTTGTCATTGTGTTTTCTGACTTGTTATAATGTTTTCTGAATTGTTGTTGTGCTTTCTGAATTGTTATTTTGTTTTTTAGACTTGCATTTGCGTTTGTAATTTGTTATTTTGTTTTCAGAATTGTGATTTGCTGTGCACTTCTCTGCCACCGTACAACACGGCAAATAAAATCTCTAATCTTTCAAAGGCTGAGTCTGTTTGAAACAAATATTTGTCAGTTTAAATTCATTTTCCCCATGAAAAACAAATGATACCTTTTCACAATAAATAAAGTTTAAAATTCTGTTCATTTGAAGATGCACTTAACAGAGTCACATGAATCTTCAGTGCAAACCTACAAAATAAAGAAATACAGTTATTCATTAAAAAAAAGATTACTCATTAAAAACCCACATACCAAAGAAAAAAACAAAAACAAAAAAGCAAATACCATGGGTAACATTGGATTTTCTAAACCAGCTACCCAATCTGTACTTCTGCTTGTCATCGTCGGGTTGTCCTCTGAAAAATAAATAAGCATGGTAAAGCAAGCAAAATACGCCTGTGACTAATTATCAAGTCTTAAAAATAAATAATTTTATCCCATATGAAGAATAATCAGGTACAGAAACGCATACAAACCTTTTTCAGATCCTCCATCTTCTACATCTTTAGCATTTGCTCAGCTGATACAACAGGAACTCCATCATCAGATTCATGACAGACTTCATGGATTTCTAAATCTGGTGAATGAATCCCTGTAGGATCATCAGCAGTGACATCAGAATTTGTTACAGCAGCAATCACATCTGCTCCATCAAGCTGATCATCCACCTTGTTTTCAGGTACACCATGCAAGTCACCTTTTACTTCTAATGGTGCAATCTGATTAGCTCCATGTTGTTCTGCACCATGAGATTCAATTGTGTGCATATCCTCTGTAGAAACTGCAAGGCTCACACTTGCTTTATCCTCTGAAACAAGTTGATCAGATGTTGATGTAATGAATGTTTCACAGGATTCAATCACCTCAGAAGAGTTCTGATCATTTTGTGATTTGTGAACTTTAACATAATATGGAGGGCTGTTAGGATCAGTTGTACTGTCAATTCACTGCACAGTCAGTTTCAGAGGTTTATCCATTAAAAGCCCGTAGAAGTTATCAGTAGCTGCACTGTCCCAAGATCCCTTGGAAGGATCAAACCCTTCCAACCTGCACAGAAAAGCTTGAGGTGGGCTTTCCAGCAAGTCACAGGCAGTGCCTTAACAGAGCCTTCACTGGTTTCAGACTCGTTTCCGAAGTCAACAAAAAGGACAGATACAGTGTTTGTGCATTTATCAATAACCTGCGCATGATACCACATCTGATCGTCACAGAAACGAGCCAGGCATGGGCTTCCAGGATCCAAATCATCCAGCTTAATCGGCTGTCTCTCACTAGAGTTTCCATATTCTTGGGCAACAAGGGTGATTTGGTCAAGTATTTCAGAGTTCGAAAACTGGCACCAGAAGTAATCTGGTCCAACAACGCATGATGCAAAGGCTTCTATTGTCTGTCCCAAAGAGACATCTGGTTTCTTGAAGAGCAGCTGGAAAGTCTCCTTCACAGGTTCAGATACGACCGGTGATGCATTTAAGTCTAAACTATCCAATTTCTCACTTGAATCAGATGTGATGCCACAGGGAGTCATTTTAACTTCCCAAGTGATGCCATCTTCTTTGATAAACTTGCAAGACAGCGTGTTCTCACCAGCTTCACCAAATATTTTTTGAAGAGAAATATCTGCTCCTTCTTTCCCTTCTGCGCCTTGAATCGATCATCTAGACTGCAGCTGCAGTGAATGCTGAACCTCGGGTAAGACAGCTGCTCATCAAGTCGGCAAATTTTAAGGAGAGAAACAGTTGCCTCATTTCCGAAATCTATGAACTCTACCTGGATCGTGCCATCTTCGGTCGTGTCCTTTACAAGAGCACGATACCAGGAATCATCTTCAGGAAACATGGCCTTCACCAAACTTCCCTGTTGAACACTGGTTGCATGAATTTCATTGTTCTCTGATGGCTGATGGGAATTCAGTAGCTCGGTGAGGGAGAATAATGTATTCTCATCTTCTACCAGTTGCACAAAAAAACTTGTCAGGCTGTTGATGTGCGAAACAAACTTCAGACACCTTACCTGGTTCTATCATACGTGGAGGAAGATCTACAGCTGGAGGTAAACACTGCACTGATATTTCAGGAACCATCATGTTTCCAACTACTGCGGTCAATGTTGGGCATGTAATGCTTTGCTCTTGGGTCTCGGCTGCAACTAATTTGTTTTGTGAAATCTGAGGGTCAAAGCTGTGAAGGTCAGGGTTTACATCATTTGATGCACCGCCATTTAACTTTCCAGAGTTGAGAATGTTATCTTTTAGAACCGTTTCAGAGCTTGTTACTCCAAAACTGTCCTTCCTTGCAGTGGGTTTTGTTTTAGCGTCCATTGTCACTTCGCTACAAAGTTGAGATTTGGGATCACACCGGTAATCTTTCATAAGATCATTAACAATAAGTCCATTACATTCAACAAGTACATTATACTGAGGACAGTCTGCAAGGTCAGAGGACATTACTGTATTCTGAATAGTCACTTTTAAAGGTTCATCCACCAGAAGCTCAAAGAATTTGTCAGCTGCAGCATCGCTCCAAGTGCCATCAACGGACCCCAAAGCTTCTAACTGACAAAGAAATGCTTGTGGTGGGCTTTCCAGGAGCTTGGTGGGCAAGGATTTAACCAAGTTCAGGTCAATTTCAGACTCATTTCCATAATCTATAAAAATAACAGACTGTTTTAGAATGTGCATTGATAACCTGTGCACGGTACCACAGCTGGTCAGAAAAGAGTGCCAGGCAGGGTCCCTGGCATAACTGATCTGGCTGAATTGGTTTTGCTTGACTAGAGTTTCCGATTTCTTGTGCAAGCAGGGAGATTTTGTCAAGATCCTCTGAGTTTTTGAACTGGCACCAGAAATAATTTGGTCCAACGATAGATGAAGCATACGCGTCCACAATTTGTCCTTGAGTTACAGCTGGTTCCTTGAATGCTAACGGCTGGGTATCTTCATTGCAGTGCATTTGGGATTCGGTTTGAGCACCTGGTTTGAGAGCAGCATTAAACAAAGGCCCTTCCTCGAGATCTAAACTGACAATCCAAACAGATACGTCCCCTCGGACGAACTTGCATTGAATTTTCTTCTCACCATTTTCACCTGCTGCTGTTTTGAAAGTCATTATCTCTTCCTGGGTCCAATCTCTTTTTTCTCTTCTACCATCTTCAAGTGTGCAATGAATACCGAACATGGGGGTGCTGAGGAACTGCTTGCCCAGTTGCCTTATTTTAAGAGGCAAGAGTGTTGCCTCGTTGCCAAAGTCAATAAACTGCACTTGAACCATGCCATTATTCTTGTTTTGAACAACAGCACGATACCAGGCCCCATCAGCGGGATATTCAGCTACCACCAGGTCACCTGACCGCAACAGGTCTAGTTCAACTTGTGCATCACTTAACTGAGCAGAATTAAGTTTGTCGAGAAGGTTAAATATTTCATCTTCATCACTTGTCAATTGTACAAAGAAACTTGATGGACTATTACAATGTGAAACATAGATGTCGGAAACATATCCTGCATCCAAGGTTTTCGAGGGAAGATCGCTGAGCTTTGGATAATGACACGACACTTGTTGCTGTAAAGCACTATACCTAGCTCTACTGTGTCCAGTCGTGTGACTATTAACAGCCTGGAAGTTTTGTTCCAATGTGCCTTGAACAGCTGGTTTTGGGACTTTCTTAGAGGTCTTCTCATGTGCTTGTGATGTAGTGCTGAAATTGTGTCTCACAGCTCTAGACTCCATGCCTTCTGAAAACTTATTGAAAGTACGAGCCTTTTCCATTCCTTTGCTGATGTTAGACCCATTTCTTTTGGACTTTTGGTTCCACAGCTCTTTAATTTTTGAGTTGAGGTTTGTTTTCTCATCATACATCTCCACTGATAGTTTGCCTGAATAATTTTTTTTCACAATGACAGAGAACATGCAGTCTGTAGCGTAGTTTTTAAACAACTCATTAAGCTCACATGGCTCAGGTAATGTTACATTGAAAAGTTCAAACTGAACAGCCTGAATGGGAATGGATGCAATTGCACTAGCTTTCGAAGGAAGTGGCAGAATATCAGATTTATCCAAAACCACCAAGTCACCATAGTCTACAAATTGGACGAGTATTTTTGGATGCGTCGATTCAATTTGTCCTCTGTGCCACAGCCCATTGGCGTATTTAGCAAGACACATCATCTTAGGGTAAATTGAAAACTTTGCTTGTGGTGGCTTGCGGCAAAGTTGTTGGATATCTTTGGTCATTTTCCTAACCGTATCAGTATTTTCTGCAAAATGGCCATAGAACTGGTTTACACTTTGGACACAGGTTATTCGAACCTGCTCCTTTGCGCCCACTTCAGATTTGGGTTGTGAAACAACATATGCTTCATTCTGAAAAGGTGGAGCTGCAGCGACATTTGATGAGCGACGTCCCTCTGCAGGCTATAGGTTTTTTCCAGTTTTGGAAGGTCTGGCTACAGTGACATCTTCAAGAGAATCAGAGCACCTGGTTAAAGCGGTTGAATTAAGAGAACGTACAGGCACATTTCTCTCATACATATATTTGTGTGCCACTTTGTTTAGAGTCTCGAGAGTTTGGTCATCACAAATCCTCTCAGTTACTGACAAACACTGCTCTCTGTGGCCAAAAGTGTCGTTCACATTCCCATTGTCATTTCCATAAAGTGTTATATAATAGACACCCTCGTTCACACTGTGATGCTCAAATTTTCCAACAAGGATTTGATCCAGTACAACAGACTTCAGATAATCTATCTGTTCCGTCCTCCATCCAATGAAGGGAAGGGTTTCTTCTTGGAAAATGCAGTGAATGCATTACAAGGCTTTTGAAGTCTTCATTAGGCATCTTTCTAGCAAATCCAAGTTCATACATTTGTTTGGATATGTTTGGAATGTCAAGAATGATGATTCTGGATGGCATTATCACATCCTGAACACACCCAGAGATGTCTTTCCCACACAAAGATCTGATGAACTTTGAAGCAGCCACAGACCATGCACTTTCAAGACACAGAGGCGATACATTGGCCAGTATGCAAAGCTCTACTTTGGGAAGTAGACTGCAAAGGTTGCGTAGACATTTTGTCAAAACTTCGCTTGAGGCCCAAAGCAATTTACCATCGTCAAGTAGGAACAAGTTGTATTCATGTTCAGACTTTGAAAGTATCCTTGGTCTGTGCCAAGTTCTGTCTTCATATACTAAGCAAACTTCTCCAGGTTTGCCTTCAAAAGTATGCTGCCTCTTTCTAGGGACTTCAATGTCTTTTTTAAGTTGCTGATATGCTTCCCTGGTCTCTTGCCCATGATTTAAACTCCCTCCAAATTGTACTAAGACAGTTTGTTGGTTTAAATTGACTCATGATCTGAACAGTCGTACTGGATCCAACTTTTGGCAAACCGGGAATTGAACACATCTTGTTTGAGAATCTGGCCTCTCAAAAAGGTTAAAGAGCAGAAATATGGAGAATCTAGAGAGAAAAAAAGAGAATAAAAAAAGAGAGAATAACAGATTATATATATATATATATAACAGAATTAAAGGGGTGGTTGATCAGCTTTTTTCGAAAGCTTGATTGTGTTTATGGGGTGCAGTGTAATATGTGTTCATGCTTCGTTTTTTAAAAAAACGCATTATTTTAACATATTTTACCTATATTCTACACCGCTGTTTCCATTCTCATCAAAGCGGTCTGTTGAGTTCCTGGTTCTATGAAGCCCCTCCCTCAGAAATACGCAATGGGCTCTGATTGGTTAGCGGGCTCAGTGTGTTTGTGATTCGCTAACCGTCTAGTGCACGTTGTCCGGAAACGTCACGCCCCCTTACCATTACGGGTAGTTGCGTGTTCCCGGGGGCGGGGTTTATGTAAACATCGGGGTTAGTGATGACACAAACCCTGGAAGAAACACGTTGTAGTCCCTACCAGCCGTTTTTTGTAGTCCTTAAACAACGATTTCCATAAAAGAAAATATCTCCCTTTGCATTGAACTCTGAGCGTCGTAACTTTTCAGACGTTGTTTATGCTCTAACAGCAACAGTACACACCAACTAAAGTTCAAAAAGTGAAATCAGAATCAACCACCCCTTTAAAAGATTAGTTGAACCATAAATTAAAAATGTAATTTACTCATCCTGTTACTTTTTAAAAAATGAAACAAAATCTTCACTTGGGCTTCTTTCCAACATTCAATTGAGACAAAAAAAAAGCCTTATTTTGTGTATTTTAGTAAAAAAGAAAAGAAAAGAAAAAGAGTTAGGCTATTCTACACCATGCTTAGGCTAATACTGATCACCAAAAAAGTACCAATTGAAGGTTATGAAAACAAATAAATACTCACTCTGTGAAGACCGTGACATTTAACAGAAACATGTTTGCTATCAGGAAGAGCCTTTATGCAAAATTGAAATACTGGCAAGGATATAACAGTAAACTATAATTTATTTGTGCCTCAAAACCATTGGACAGTACACGTACAGTATATTTTAAAGCACATGGCAGGACACAAAACACATTAGCTTTGTTTGGACTTTGTGCACAGACTCAACTAGTCAAACTGATATTTGTTGTCGCTTTTTTTCCATTATAGCATTTAATCAATCCGCCACCGGATGTTTTAATGAATCAATCTGGGCCGCGTTCAGCCCCGACAAAACGGTGCAAAACGTTTTTTAAACGGAAACGGTGGTGCGTTGAACACCCTGTTCTGATGATGCAAGAGTTGCAACTATGGCAGCTGAGAAGGCCATTCTTTGTGTTCTTTTTGAAGAATTTTCGGAGCCTGATGAAATCGGTATAAATACGTGTTTAATACTGCAAAATGCACTCGAAGTTACAGTCATTGCCCTTGCCGTCCAGAATAAAAGAGAACATCCCAATCAAATGAAGGGATTTGTGCAAACTGTGGTTCCTAATTATTGTGATCAAACATTTGCCTCGCATTTCAGGATGAAAAGACAAACATTTCAGGTGAAGGATAATCCACTTCTTACCTCC
>NW_015649229.1:255293-275573 GCF_001515625.1 Sinocyclocheilus rhinocerous | reverse complement strand
TATTAAAGTAAATAGTGTGAATTACATCACTAATGTCATAGCATGGCAGGGCACATTGTATCGCAGTGTTACAACATACCCCATCTGCGCAACTGGAATTTAAAACTGGTTACTGTCTTCTGATAGTTAGCGAAGCATTAAAAAATAATCTAAACTGATAAATAACAGATTGGAGATTAAAATAATAGCAGCTTTGTCTCATTTTAAATGAGTAATAAAAACTGAGATGAAAAATTTACTTAAGCCAGAAATATAATTTTACTATGGTAAAATAAATGTTCAGCGATATCTTCAAAAAACTTTTGAATTTTGGTGCACTTTTTTTCTCTATATAATGTTGATATGGTAACTAGTAAATGCTGTGAATTTGGTTATGCTAGCATGTGTGGAAATATTTAAACCACGTGTGTTACAACTTACCCCGCGTTACGTTGTGCCCTGCGCTCCCCTACCTCAAACCCCGTTGCAGACCGTTGCACACCGTTTCCAGGAAACATGTCGTTCAAACCGGAAACCGTAGCAAAACGTTGCACACCGGTTTGAGCTTGAACTTGCCCCTGGTCTACGTCAGTTAAGAGTCTTTTTTCTTGGGCAACTGGTGTTTTGAAAGAGGCATAAAGTTACAAATCACGCGTTCTTCACGTGATTTGTAACTTTATGCCTCTTTCAAAACACCAGTTGCCCAAGAAAAAAGAAAAAAAAACACCAGTTGCCCCGCTCAAGTTGTCTTTTAACCGGTACATTTTAATAGGTATGATCTTGTTTAAAAACGTTATTTTTTGTTAAAAATATGGTTTACAATTAACTAATTAAAATAAACCTATACAAAAGTTTTTTTTTTTACAAAACTTTTCATTTTGTAACTGTCTTTTCCGCAACAACACAAGTTACTACTGTAAAACCGTGTTAACGTCTCATTAGCCACAACTGTCATGGACAGTTAAAAATAAAAAAATAATAATCATTATAGAAAAACTATTAACACTGTTTGTAGGAATCCACTTGTGACTGTGAGGTACTAAAATGACATTTTAGCAAAAATAAAACGGTTAATGTGGTAATTTGCGATCAGATTATTCTACAAAGGACGTTTATGGACATATTTATGCAGCATAAATAAGCACTGGTGGTCTGAAGTTTTACAATCATATTAGGAGGGTGGAGTTTGTTTGTTGTAGCTGCACGCGATCTGTCAACCAGGAAGTCCTCAATAAGACGCATTCACTTTCCAGATGCAGAGGAATGGGTAAGTACAATCATATATACATGATTAATTTAATACAACTTATGCGCTGTTAAACAGTGTGTCCGTATGCGATTCTAATGTACTTTTTAATTGGCTGTACACCTGTTCATCGATGTCAGTTGAGTTATGTCAGCGGAGCTGTTGGCATGTTCGCAAACGCATCTATTGTTCTTCTTTACGATGCAGCATCTGTGCTTATTAATGCATTTCAGTGACATTGTAAAGTAGCTTCTGACATCAAATATGAACTTTCTTGCTTAAAATATCATGTTTCATAAAACTGTGCAGAAGTTAAATAGATAAACTGTGTTTGACAGCACGTTCGAAATGCTTCCAGATACATGCGGATGTGTTTCTTTGCTCCTTTCTTCTAGGCTGGGCATCTTTCTGCCATGAATAAGAGGAAGTCTTGTGTCCACAATGTTGTAAAACCGTCTAAGACTCCTAGGACGGATGGCAAAACACATGTTCAGGATGAGGAGGAGGTTGATGAGGAGGATGAAGTCCAGCAAGATCAGTCACTCTCTAGTTCGGGCAGTTCGGTGATTTCCTGAATACATAACATAACATTACTAAATGTTGTAGTGACGGTTCTGGTTCGAATAACATCTTGTGCTGTTCCAGAGCTTGGGAGATATCGGCGTGATAGAAAGTATCACTTTGAAGAACTTTATGAGCCACCATTTGCTGGGACCTTTCAAATTTGGACCAAATGTAAACTTCATCGTTGGGAACAATGGAAGTAAGAGCTAGCAGACTTTTCTTAAATTGGATTTGAATTAATAAAACATTCATGATTTACACTATACCAGTCAAACACAGTTTTGGAACACTTGAAAGCATTTAAAATAAATTGTGCCTACACATGAGATTTTTTACAAAACTTTTTAGCCCTCCTGTTGTGTTCAAAAATGGTCTTGGGATCAAATTGAAAAACTGACCTACTTTGGCTTCCCTGCTATTTGCCAAAAATCAACACTATAAAAAACACTAAAGATTCATATAAAAATAGAAAACCTCTATTGTAGCTTGTCAGATACTAAAAAATAATTCACGTCTGTTTTTATTGTGTTATTTCTATCGTGTTAGGGGGCACAAAATATAAACATTTTTGTCACGACTACTTGTAGCAACTGTTTGTACACTGAGGTGCAAATAACTAAAATAGGTGTATAAATAGTATTTAACATTATTTGTACTTAATTTAAATAGGCTAGTATTTATTGCTATTTGTACTAAGTTCATCTTAGTTTTTATTATTTTATTTTAATATATCTTTTTCTTAAAAAATAGATAAATTATCAAATTAGTTTTTCACACTGCTTTTCAGTCTAGTAGTTGAGATCCAAAAAACTAACAACCAAAAACAACCTTTAACATACAGTATGTGACCCTGGACCACAAAACCAGTCATAAGGGTCAATTTGAGATTTATACATCATCTGAAAGCTGAATAAATAAGCTTTCCATTGATGTATGGTTTGATAGGATCGGACAATATTTGGCCGAGATGCAACTATTTGAAAATCTTGAATCTGAGGGTACAAAAAAATCAAAATATTGAGAAAATCTCCTTTAAAGTTGTCCAAATGAAGTTCTTAGCAATGCATATTACTAATCAAAAATTAAGTTTTAATATATTTACGGTAGGAAATGTACAAAATATCTTAATGGAACATAATCTTTACTTAATATCCTAATGATTTTTGTCATAAAAGAAAAATCAATAATTTTGACCCATACAATGTATTTTTGGCTATTGCTACAAATATACCCCAGCGACTTAAGACTGGTTTTGCGCTCCAGGGTCACATATTTGTTGACTGTGAAACTCAGATGGAACATAATCTTTACTTAATATCCTAATGATTTTTGTCATAAAAGAAAAATCAATAATTTTGACCCATACAATGTATTTTTGGCTATTGCTACAAATATACCCCAGCGACTTAAGACTGGTTTTGTGCTCCAGGGTCACATATTTGTTGACTGTGAAACTCAACTAGATAAAGAAAGAGTGCATTTTCCTTGCATGATTCATAAGATGAGTCACAATTTCAAGCAAAGTTGAAACTCCTACATTTCTCAATTTATTTAATTTCTCATGTATTTATATTTTAGTGTTTGACAAGTTACAATAAAGGTTTTTTTGTTTTTGTTTTTTTTTGTGCCTGACTCTGTTGTCATGCAAATTGCATGGAGAAAGTGAGGGTCAGTTTGGGAATGTATCCAGCCATTCCTGTATAAATTCCCCAAAAATATTCACAAAATTTCATGAATAAATAAATTCATGAACCAGTAGTTCAAGCAGTTTGAAAATTGAGTGTACGTCAAATTGACCCCAACACAAAAATGGCTGTTGTTCGGGTGGATTCTAATGGAAAAGTAAACGGAACACTATTCATATGCATTCTAAAATGTGCAAAATACTTAGAGTAAATGGGTCAGTGTGTCCAAACCTCTGACTGATAGTGTATAAATAAATGTTTCTTAACATTTTTGACTTCAAAAGCCCTCCTATCTAAGCTGATACACACCTCTGGTACTTCAGTTTACGAAAAATAAAACTATTTATTGAATAAACAAAAAATATGATGTCAGTTTAATGGTGTACTTCTTTATTTTGTAGCATTTTAATTTTGATTATAACTAAATTTAAATCACTGTAAGATGATTTTTAGTAGTGGGCCCTGCAGCCCTAGTTGAGAACTACAGGTATAAAAACATGAAAGTATTAACAATGTGGGTCATTACTCAAAAACAGTCTTTTCTCAATGTACCGTATGCATTTTTTATGCCAATCTAAGCTGGGAAAAGTGCCATTCTGACAGCTCTTATAGTGGGTCTTGGTGGAAAAGCAACCATAACCAACAGAGGAACATCTTTGAAGGGCTTTGTGAAATATGAAGAGAGGTTAGTATATTTTAGAATACAAAATGCAGAATCTTCATAAGATAAGATTTTTTTTGTAAGCACTCTTGATCCTTTTGTTTACAGTTTTGCAGACATTAAAGTGAAATTAAAAAACAGAGGAAACGACCCCTATAAAGGTGACATTTATGGAGACAGCATCTGCATTGAGCATCGGATCACAAGCGACGGTTGCAGGACTTGTAAAATCAAGAATAAAACTGGTAATATCATGACTTCCTCTCAGATCACAGGTAATATCAGAAACAGGACTTCCTCATATATATTTAGATCCTCTATTTTTAGGTCATGTCATTTCCACAAAGAAGGAAGAGTTAACTGCTATACTGGACCATTTCGGCATCCAGGTACTTTTGGTGGGGGAAAAAAAAGTAGACGTAAAGATATCAGCTCATATGACTTGCATGCTTTTAAGTGCAATCTTTTAGTTATTGACAAGTAATTATTTTAAAATGGAAGTTAAAAATCTAGTTGTTTTAATATGCATGTTGTATAAACCACACAAACCTGTAATCGATTTATTTCTGATTCTGGATACATTTCATATTACAGGTTGACAATCCCGTTTCAATACTCAATCAAGAAATGAGCAAACAGTTCCTGCATTCAAAAAGTGAAGCAGACAAGTACAAGGTGATTTATTTTTCATATATGCCATCAATAACTGAAGCAGTGTTGTATGGCTAACTGTTTTCACACTTTTCATATATATATATATTTTTAAAGTTTTTCATGAAAGCAACTCTTCTGGAGCAAATGAAGAGAGACTACATTCACATCAAGCAGACTAAAGCCTTGACGCGCGAACAGGTGGAAAGACAAGAGGAGGTGATGTGTGAATTCATAGTCAAGCATCTTTATTAGTGTTTCTCTTACTTAACCACTCATAATGCCTGTTTTACACAGGCAGTCAACACTAACATCACACATTGGTCATATCTTTGTACTTTTAGTGTCTTAAAGATCTCAGGCAGTTGTTTTTGCAAAAGAAAGAAAGATATGAACGCTTGTCATCGCTTGACAATATGAGACAGAATCTAGAGGACCTGAAAAAGAAGATGGCATGGTGTTTGGTACGTTATTTTAGTGCTTCTTGCAGAAGTGTGAAAAGTCGCTTGCGTTAGAGAGTCTTCGTTCAGCAGTGTCTCTGTTTGTTGGTTGTAGGTGAGAGAGAAGGAGAGGCTTGTTGAACAACTGATGGAACAAGTTGAAAAAGAAGAGTCTGATCATAAAAATGAAGAAAAGCTGCAGCTCTGTCAGGTCTGTGTGATCAACTGTATTGATCTGGACTTTTACTGGCAGAACTATGTTTTTATTATGGTATATTAAAACTGTTTTTGTGTTTTTTTTGTGTGTTTTTGAGCAAAGCTGCATTTATTTGATCAAAAATACAGAAAAAAATTGTAATATTATTGAAGTTTAAAATAACTATTTTCTCTTTGAATATATTTTTAAATTAAATATATTCCCGTGATGCAAAGCTGAATTTTCAGCACCATTACTCCAGTCTTCAGTGTCACATGATCATTCAGAAATCGTTTTAATATGCTGATTTGGACAAGCAGACATCTTTCAAAAACACTATAAATCATAATTATTATATACTTTTGAGCGCCAGTGAAAACAGGGAAGTTTTTTACAGAACAACACAACTGATAGTGTCATATATAGTTTTCAGTAGCAGTTAAACATCATTAGGTGAAGTGTGTATTGTCCAGATGTAACATTAGTAGGCATTTGACTGTAAAAATTATTTGCTTTTAAGAGCAAAGTTACCGCTGCTGAAAAGAGATTGCAGGACATTCAGAAGAAGCTTTGCTCTCTTAGAGAAGAGCAGGAGCATTTGGCAGAGGAGAGCCGTAAAATGAAGGAAGAAATTAAAGTCGAAACGAAAGCACAGAAAAATCAGGAGGTGAGATTTCTTTGTTTTCTCTTTCTGTTAGTTACTGTTACTGAAGTCAGAGTTTTTGAAGACACCTGCTCACACATGTACTTTAAAGTACCCCTATTATGGGTTATGAAAGGTAAAAAACGACTCGTTTCAATGATTCAGAATCGACTCTTTCTTTTGAGAGACAATAACTTTATACACGGTGCACTTTCAGATTTAAAACTTTGCAGGATGTTTTCATTCACTTAGAGCTGTGTTACACACTGCATGAAAGGTAATTTTCAAAAATCCATAATAGGGGCACTTTAATATCTCAAGCTATGTAATAGCTGCATTCATTTTAAATGAAGACATGCATCTCTACAGTTAGGATAAACATTTAACATTTACATGTGAGCAACATTTGCCTGTTTGTAGTGTTTTTATTATTAAAGGAATATGTCACCCAAAATTCATTCTTCTGTGGAATACAAAAAGAGACATTTTGAAGACTATTTGTGCTCCTCTTTCCCAAGCAGTGAAGGCATTAAGTGACCAGAGGTTGTCAAGCTCCACCAAAGGACAGAAAATCTGCATAAAAGAGGACGATTTAACTTTTCAAGGATTGATAACCTAAATAATGACAAAAGACCTAAAATGTAGCTTACAAATTGTATGCAGATTGTTTGTCAGCTCCAGTCATTTGCTATCTTTGAATGGAAAAGAGCAGTATGAACCATCTAATTTTCTGTTGCATGGAAGGAAGAAAATCATATGTGACCCTGGAACACAAAACCAGTCTTAAGTCGCTGAGGTATATTTGTAGCAATAGTCAAAAAAACATTGTATGGGTCAAAATTATCGATTTTTCTTTTATGCCAAAAATCATTAAGATATTAAGTAAAGATCATGTTCCATGAAGATATTTTGTAAATTTCCTACCGTAAATATATCAAAACTTTATTTTTGATTAGTAATATGCATTGCTAAGAACTTCATTTGGACAACTTTAAAGGCGATTTTCTCAATATTTTGATTTTTTTTGCACCCTCAGATTCCAGATTTTCAAATAGTTGTATCTCAACCAAATATTGTCCTATCATAAACCATACATCAATGGAAAGCTTATTTATTCAGATGATGTATAAATCTCAATTTCAAAAAATTTACCCTTATGACTGGTTTTGTGGTCCAGGGTCACATATGGGTTTTAAAAAGACCTGATGGAGAGTAAATGATCACATGGTTTTAATTTCTGGGTGAGCTACTGCTTTAAGTTAGCAGATTTTATAAAGAGGGTTCTTCTTGATTTCTAAAGAGTTTGTTTAGATTTTTAGAATGCCAGTTTTTTTTAGGTGGTTTACTTCAGCGCTGAGAATAAATTGAAACGATTAGAAAAGGAGCAATGCCTTCTTCAGGAGCGAATTCACAAAATAAGTCATGGGTGAGTCCATTTGTTGAGGGAACACCTCTAATTTTAGGCTGTTCATGTCGATAAATTGTTTAACATCATGCTGTGTGTTTGAAAATGTAATTAAAGTAACTGACTAATTTGATGACGTTTTTAGCAGTGGCAGAAGAAGCCATGAGACTGAGCAAGCACAGCATCAACAAAAAATATCTGCCTTCAAAAAGCAGCTGGAAAAGCTTGAGGAAGAGTCCAGCGCTCTGAATCAAGAGATTAAGGACAAACAACAAGCTCTGTTTAAAGGAAGAGAGGAATATGATAAACTGAGGTAAAGTCTGGCAACTTTATTTCTTATGGCAATTGACTGGACAGTGAAGAGGAAGACAGGAAAGTGGAGGGACACAAGGCGTATTCAAACATGCTTTGCCATAAACACGATGGCTTTAATATGTCGTGTGGCACGGCTTTGACTTGAAATTGACCTAAAATGAAAAAATCCACTTATTTTTTGCAGTGCCATCAAACGATTAATCGCGATTAATCGCATCCAAAATAAAAGTTTTTGTTTACATAATATATGTATGTGTACTGTGTTTATTTATTATGTATATATAAATACACACACATACAGTATATATTTTGAAAATATTTGCATGCATATGCATTTATATATTTTATTTTATATATATAATATATAAACATAACATATTTTTCTTAAATATATACATGCATGTGTTTGTATTTATATATGCATAATAAATATACACAGTACACACACATATATTATGTAAACAAAATTTTTTATTTTGGATGCGATTAATCGGGATTAATTGTTTGACAGCACTAATTTTTTGTCATGATTTTTCCTTTGTAAAGAATATTTTGCATTATGAAAACTGTTGCAAAACCAATTGTTAATGAGTAATTGTGCGAAAATTACGCTGTATTAATCGAAACTGTAAATCATCATTTGTGTGAAAATGATTTAAAAGGTGTCGGAGTTTTACTGCCTCTAGTGTTCATTTCTTTTGGAAACTGCAGTGATATGTACTTATTGGTACGTATTTCGCATCTCGCGATAAAGTGTCCCCAGGTACGTTTTTGCCATGAGACCGGGTAGACTTTAAATATACCGTAGAACCATCTGTACGTGATCTTTATTTTGATAGATTACAGTTTTAGAGTTTTTATTCATTTTTTAGCATGGAGGAAAAGAAAATCCAGGTCTCTCTGGAGTCCAAACTGAAGAGAAAAAAGCAGCTAATGGCCAGCAGATCCAACAGACTGAGACGCTTTGGCGATCACATGCCAGAGTTGTTGGAGTCCATCAACAAAGCCTTCTCTCAGGGCCGATTCATCAAGAAACCTGTGGGACCAATAGGTGAGAGTCCCTCAGTATCTTCAGATTATTCACTCAGTCTTGCAAAGAATTACTCATAATCTTTTTTAATCATCACCAGGTGCATGCATCAGCCTAAAGGATCCCAGTTTAGCCGTGGCTGTGGAGAGTTGCTTACGAGGTTTAATTAAAAGCTTTTGCTGTGATAATTACAGGGACGAAAAAGTCCTGCAAGGACTGATGTCCTCATACTTCCCCAGAGGCAACAGGCCTCAGATAATCGTGTGTCCATTCACGGACAGAGTTTACAACCTGCAAGACCGGTAAGAAATATTTGTGTCCAGAAATGGAGTCAGAGGTCTTATGAGGGTACAGTAAACATGATGTTTCTATGTGTTCTTGTCAGTGGAGTCCAGCATCCTGAGTTTCCATCTGTGCTGGACTGCCTCAATATCGAGAACCCAGTGATAACAAACTGTCTCATTGACATGAGGAGCATTGAGAGCATTCTGATTATCAAAGTAAGTTGTTAAGTAATAGTAATAAGTAAAAGCATTTATAATAATGTATAACACATCGAGTGGGGTGCAAACATCTAAATAAAAGACCTCATTTGCGTTCAGCTGATTAAGAATTGTGTAAATATATATGTTTTTTCATTATAGTTTATATGTGCAAAAATCTTTAGGGCCAGATTTACTAAACATTAGCGTTAGAGTGCAATTCAATAAAAGCAAATACCAGTGAATTGACGAGCGCAAATCTTACTAAATCGCATTGCGTGATTCATTTAAATACTCTCCTCCCATAAATTTACCAATCAAAAGGGAAACTCATACAAATGCATATTCAATAAGGTGAGTCGCAAAAATAACTCTAATTAAGCGCTAATTTCCCGCTACGTGGCTTTAGTAAATCCCGACAGTAGTTTTTTAACACCAAATGAGAGTTTGCGCTGGTGCAAGCTGATAGTAAATCTGTTTTTTTAAAGAAGTTTCTTCTGCTTACCAAGACTGCATTTATTTAATAAAAAATACAGTATAAACAGTAATATTGTGAAATATTATTACAAAGAAAAATAAAATGTCTTTTCTATTTTAATATACTTTCAATTATAATTTATTCCTGTGATGTGAAGCTGAATTTTCTTCAGCCATTTCTCCAGTCTTCAGTGTCACATGATCCTTCAGAAATCATTCTAATGATTTATTATCAATGTTGGAAACTTAATATTTGTCTGGAGGCTTAATATTTGTTTTTAGAACCGCTGATACTTTTTCATGATTCTTTGATGGTTAAAAAGTGAAAAAGAACAGCATTTGTTCAAAATAGAAAGGTTTTTGTAACAATAAACACTACCGTTAAAACGTTTCGGGTCCGTACGTTTTTATTTTATTAATTTTTATTCAATGTATTTATTATTATAATTGTATTACAATTATTTTATTTAATTCAAGTAATTAATTATTTTATTCTGCAAGGATATGTTAAACTGATAAAAAAAAAGTGATCGTAAAGACTTATACTATTACAAAGGATTTCTTTTTTAACTCTTTATTCATCAAAGAATCCTGAAAAAAAGTATCACAGTTTCCCAAAAAAATTAAATGGCACAGCCTTTTCCAATATGAATAATAAATCAGCATATGAGAATGATTTCTGAAGGATCATGTGACGCTGAAGACTGGAGTATTGATGCTGAAAATTCACAGGAATAAATTATAGTTTATGTTAAAGTATATATAAAAAGAGAAAACAATTATTTATACTGTAATAATATTTCAAAATCTATCTACACTACACTCAAAAGTTTGGGATCAGTAAGACTTGTAATGTTTTTTTAATGAAGTCTCTTATGCTCATCAAAGCTGCATTTATTTGATCGAAAATACAGAAAAAAACTGTAATCTTGCAAAATGTTATCACAATATAAAATAATGGTTTCTATTTTAATGTCCTTTAAAGTATAATTAGTATAAGTATAATAATAAAAACATTACAAGTCTTACTGATCCCAAACTTTTGAGCGGTAGTGTAGATATTTAATTTTTAGATATTATTTCAATATTTAAAATGTTTTAATTTTATATTGTTTTTGTTTTAAAACAGGAGAACGCTCGTGCGAGGAAGGTCATGCAGGGGTCGAGACCCCCAAAGAATTGTCGTGAGGCCTTCACTGCAGATGGTGATCAGGTCTACACCAATCGCTATTACACAACTGAACGTGAAGTACTGGCCCAATATCTTGGTGGAGACCCAGAGGCAGAAA
Organism: Sinocyclocheilus rhinocerous; assembly: GCF_001515625.1. Taxonomy (NCBI): domain Eukaryota; kingdom Metazoa; phylum Chordata; class Actinopteri; order Cypriniformes; family Cyprinidae; genus Sinocyclocheilus; species Sinocyclocheilus rhinocerous. The sequence continues at coordinate 264,510 of NW_015649229.1, read as the reverse complement.
TACGGCAAGTGTAATCTTCACAAATACTGAATAATATTCTTTCATCAAGCAATTTGTCTCTGATTGTACCTGGAGCAAGTTAAAGTTAAAGATTTTACTCATGGCACAGTGATGATAATTCATGCAAACCCTTGTGGAGCCCAATTCTTTAAGGCATGATCAGAGGCAATTATGCTTGAATATATGTGTTCATCTCTACTGATTTACAGTCTAGTGGAGTCAGAGCTGGAGAACAATCAGGCTCAGCTTTCACGGTTCCAGCTTCACTTGGGCTCTGTGAAGGAAGACATTCAGTTCATGGAGGAGAAGCTGCGTAGTGTCATCATGGCCTGCAAAAAGAATCAGGTATTGAACTGCACAGGCTACACCATCATATAGTCTATATTCGTGTCCAAACATATCTGAATACAGTAGTTGATGCTGGCTTTAATTGTTCTTTTTTAGGAAAGTATAAACAAGGTTAAAGCTTCCATAACCGAACTTAAGAACATTGAAGAGGCGCATGCTGAAGACATAAGCTCCCTGGTGAGTTCTCTATGAATTTTACCAGGCAAACGTTGATGTTTATTGTTTCGTGACATGGAATAATAGGCGATTGTCAAATGTACAGGAAGAAGAAGCACAAGAAAATGAACAGAAGATCGAATCGGAGAGGAAAAACGTGAAAGAGGCTCAGGATGAGTTAAAGAAACATGAGAGAGTGCTTATGAATATTAATCAGAAATATAAAGATGTGAAAAATAAAATGGAGCAACTCTCAGATGAGACAGAACAACTGAAGGTGAGAGACTGCGCTGGACGATCAGTATACAATGCAACGCTCAGATTAAATATTTTACATTTGCGATTTAAATATTTACATTTTTTGTTTTCTTAAAAAAACTGTCAGTGGTATCAATTACCGGTACTACAGGATTCCCACAATCATGGAAAACTTGAAAATTTTAGAATTGTCATTTTATGCTATATTATATACAGTGGGTACGGAAAAGTATTCAGACCCCCTTAAATTTTTCACTCTTTGTTATATTGCAGCCATTTGCTAAAATCATTTAAGTTAATTTTTTTTCCTCATTAATGTACACACAGCACCCCATATTGACAGAAAAACACAGAATTGTTGACATTTTTGCAGATTTATTAAAAAAGAAAAACTGAAATATCACACGGTCCTAAGTATTCAGACCCTTTGCAGTGACACTCATATATTTAAACAAAGAGTACAAAGAGTGAAAAATTTAAGGGGGTCTGAATACTTTCCGTACCCACTGTATATATATATTTTTTTTTTTTGTTTGTTTGTTTGTTTTTTTTGCTCACCAAGCCTGTATTTATTTGATCTGAAATACAGCAAAAACAGTAATATTGTGAAATATTTTTTACTATTTATAATAACCGCTTTCTATTTGGATACATTTTGAGATGTAATTTATTCCTGTGATCAAGTATAAAAATAAAATAAGGTAATGATAAAGACATTTATAATGTTACAAAAGATTTCTGTTTCAGATAAATGCTGTTCTGAACTTTATGTTTATCAAAGAAATCTGAAAAAATTCTACTCAGCTCTTTTCAACATGATGATAATAACAATAAATATTTTTTAACCAGCAAAGAATATTAGAATGATTTCTGAAGGATCATGTGACTGGAGAATTGATGCTAAAAATTCAGCTTTGAAATCACAGAAATAAATTACATTTGAAAATATATTCAAATAGAAAACTGTTATTTTAAATTGTAAAAATATTTCAAAATGTTACTGTTTTTGTTGTACTTTGGATCAAATAAAATTCGGCTTGGTGAGCAGAAAAGACTTTGCACTTGCAAAAAATGCACACACACATATATAGTGTTTATTGAAAGATGGATTTGTCTTGAATAGGAGGAGCACGTTAAGGCAGAGGCTGTGTGCAGTAAACTTGATCAAACCTTGAAGATCTTGGAGAAGAAACTTGAGGATCATCAGGCTACTGTTCAGGCCATGAAAGATGATCTGTCTCTCAGAGAGGAATTAACACAGGTAATCACTCCTTTACGCTTTTCATATCATATATTGTAATATATACAATTCCTTATCATAAGAAAATATGCATATTGTTTTCATCCAAAGAGCAGTATGGTGAAATATTGGACTTGCTCATTGTTTGTAAATGGCTTGCTTTGTAGGATTGTGAAGCCAAAGCCAAAGAGATCTGTCCTGTGCGACAGCAGGTAGATCAGAGTGCCAAAAGTATTGATGCCGAAATCACACGCCTGCGACAAAAGATCAGTACAGAAGAGAGCAGCCATGGCGACAAGGAACAAGTTATCAGGTATGCACAGCTTTTTTTATTTAATTTTATTTAATTTTATTTTTAAGAAGTAGTTTAGACCTAGCGCAGTTGTTATTTTATATTATTTTGTATTCTTTTTTTATTTTAGTTTTAAGGAGATAGTATTGACTGATAGCTCATTTCATGTGATATTTTCTTTTATTTTTTTAATTATATTTCATTAATTTAATAAAAACATTTTCACTAATTTTGACTCATAGCTCAGTTTGGGAAGTAGCATGTTGGAGAATTAAAAAGCATATATGCGAAGCCTGTATTTTTTTTTTTGACATAGAACTGAAATAAACCACTGAAGAATGTATTTTTCCAGAGAGTACGCAGAGGCTCACAGTAATTACAAAAGCAAATCCAGTCAGCTGAGGGATCTCAGGAAGTTTATTGATCGCCTCGACCACATCATGATTGACCGTCAGGACCGATACAAATCAATGCGACGGTAACTTAGTATAACACCGTTAATCACAGTTGGATGTTTCTATTTAAAAGATTGCCACTCCTGTTCTTTAAGTTTGAACAAAGGAATTGTGTTTTCAGGTCACTTTCTGTGAGATGCAAGCTGTACTTCATCAAGTTCATGATGGAGCTGAAATGCTGTGGCTCTATAATGTTTGATCACATCAATGAAACTCTGTCCATTTCTGTAAGTTACGTTTGGCAGCAAGTTATATTCTGACTTCAGTTTGCTCAAATGTTTGACTGAATCAATTAATGGGATGAATCCGATGAAAATATCTCTTGGGTCATATAATATCTTGAAAATGTTTTGATCAAGGCTGCATTTATTTGATCATAAACAGTTAAATTAGTAATATTGTGAAATATTATTACAATTAAAATAACATTTTTTTTAGTTGAATATACTTTAAGATGTTATTTATTCCTGTGATGCAAAGCTGAAGTTTCATTACCATTACTCTAGTTTTCAGTGTCACAGGATCCTTCAGAAATCATTCTAATATGCTGATTTATATTTTAAGGATTCTGATGTATACCTAGCGTTAAGTGAGTACACAATTATAGTGTGAGTAAAAACTTCGTGACCTAATGGTTAGTGAGTCGGGACTCATAACCCGAAGGTTGTGGGTTCGAGTCTCGTACCGGCAGGGATTGTAGGTGGGGGGAGTGAATGTACAGCGCTCTCTCCCACCTTCAATACCACGACTGAGGTGCCCTTGAGCAAGGCACCGAACCCCCAACTGCTCCCCGGGCGCCGCAGCAAAAAATTGGCTGCCCACTGCTCCGGGTGTGTGTGTGTTCACTGCTGTGTGTGTGCACTTTAGATGGGATAATTGCAGAGCACTAATTCCGAGTATGGGTCACCATACTCAGCCACATGTGTCACTTTCACTTTCACAACATCCTGGGTTCTTTTGTGATGTATGTTACTTGTTTCGGCTCAGGTGAAACCCCCCGGTCAGGAAAAAAACAACGTCAATGACATGCGTTCCCTCTCGGGAGGCGAGCGCTCCTTCTCCACTGTCTGCTTCATTCTGGCACTCTGGGAGATTACCGAGTCGCCCTTCCGGTGCCTGGACGAGTTTGATGTCTACATGGTATGTACTCTTGCCTATGTGATGACTTTATTGAGGACATTTGACATGTCAAACATTAGTATTTTACATATAAAGTATTTCATGTGTTTAATAAGCTCTTTTGTCTTTTTAAGGACATGCATAATCGCAGCATTTCAATGAACATGCTTGTGGCACTTTCAGAAGATCAACATCAGCGACAGTTCATCTTCATCACCCCTCAGTCCACCAGGTAGAAAAATAAAAGTTTTTACATGTTTTATGGTGAAACTCACTGAAACATGTCTGATTGACCCTAGTGGGGGGGGCTAAAATGTATATTTACATACCCTGCAATTGTACATTTGGTATACTTAAAGTATGCTAAATGTGAACAACTAATTTTGGACTTAATGCACTTTAATTGTGCAGAAATAGTGCTGAGGACCAACTAAAGATACGCTTAAGTATATTTGATTTTGCTAAAGTGGAACTATTGCAAGTATACTTGAAATATCTTGCATGTAAAGACTGATATTATACAGAGATCATACAATCATTAATGGTGATATTAAAACACATTTTAGGCAAAATATTAAGAAATGTGCATTGTGCAAAAAAGAAATACTCCAAATAAAGTTTCATTTTATTTCAGTGAGTCTCAAGTAATATGTCAATTTGAATGTCTATTTGAAGTATACTTTATAGTTTGTATAGTATAGTTGTATAGTATAGTTTGAAATAAACGTATTTTAAATTATGGCATAATTTTTTTTGTTTTTTACTATGGGATATTTCACACCAAAAGCAAAACAAAAATTATAAAGTTAACATTTTTTGTAAATGAACGTCATCTCCATCCCGCAGCGTTCAAATTTTTGTTTGAAATTTAAAAACATCATAAATAAAGTGTTTTCTGACATTTTTATAAAAAATACAAAATTTTTAAAGGAATTAAAATATATTAAAGACAGTTTAAGACAAGTACAAATCATAGGTGTTTAAAAATGAGAATATCATCATACAAAAAGACTTTAATGTATGATGCCCGTTTTAGGACCTTTGCTGTGTTTGCATTGTGATAATTAAAGACATTTTTCCTCAGATTTTCATTACTGTAATCTGGACACTTGTTGTAAATTTCCTTTTTTTTTAATGCAAATCTGCATACATTCAGTAAAACAAAATGTATCATTATGTATACTTATAATTTTGTGCTGAAATATGACTAAACTCTTGAAAGTTTTTGTGTGAGATACCAGATGTTACTCAGAGTAACAGCATTCATTTCCTGTCCTCACAATCACATTTATTCAGGAAGGAAATGCAAACGGTTTGTAGACCACACTCCCCAAAGCAGGTTTCTTAATGACTTGCTGAACTAGTGCTTAGTTATTTAGTTTGCAGACATTAGTTAATCAAATGCATAATTGTAAACCAAGTAAAAGCGTATTAGTCCCGTAATGAGAACATTTTCTTTGAAGTGTCGATTTTTGCCCAGGGTCTTGTTTGTTAAGCTGTTAAGTCAATTAGAGATCCAAAACACTGTCTCCTTGCACAGCACTGAATTATAGAGTTAATGTTTTTGGATATAGACATTGATGTTTCTTTGCATTATCTTTCAGCCATCTGCCTAATAGTTCCCACATTAAGATCCACCAGCTTCAGGATCCAGAGAGAGAAGCGGAGGAGGAGTGAGATGTGTGTTAGGTACGGACATTGCCTGGAGAGACTGTACTGAAAGTGTGTAAAGTTTATATGTCTGTACAGTTTATTATGCATTTGCTTTTATTTAATTTTAAAGAAGTTTTATGGTTCTAGTTCCTCTGCAAAGGATGTTTCAAAAGCACAAAGCTTGCGCCTAATTTGTGTTATTGTGAAGTCCACACCATTTCATCAAGTTCATGTGGTCTTTTAAGAAAGAAAAAGGAGGCTCAAGGAATAGTTCACCCAAAAATGAAAATTTGCTGGAAATGTACTCCGTCTCAGGCCGTCCAATAAGTAGATGAGTTTGTTTCGTCATCAGAACAGATTTGGAGAAATTTTGCTTCACATCACTTGCTCACCAATGGATCCTCTGCAGTGAATGGGTGCCGCCAGTAATCCACACAACTCCAGTAACATCAATTAACAATTGCAAAGTGAGAAGTTGTGTGTTTGTGGGAAACAAACACATTAAGACATTTTTAACTTCAAACTTAGCTTCAGCTAAAATATGAGTCCTCTGTACATACAGTAATATTGATTTCTTTAGTGAGAGTAGACTACAATGCCGGCTGTAATGCCTCACAGACTGCAAGTACGTTTTCATATTTAAAGAATTTGCCACTGATGATTCAAACACGAGTTTTGAGCAGTGTAGAGTAGCGCTTGTTGTTTGTCATTTCTCTGATCACAAATGCAGACATGCTTTTATGTTCACGCGGCACGACGCAACTCGTAAAAAGACAGTATTCTTTTATAGTAAGGCGTTATAATCCGTAATTATGTCCCCACTGGATGCAACAAAACACATTAAGACATTTTTAACTTCAAACTTAGCTTCAGCTAAAATATGAGTCCTCTGTACATACAGTAATATTGATTTCTTTAGTGAAAAAGTCTGAATCAGGAGAGAAACATACACTGATCAAGCACAGTTTACAAATGAAAACAGTTCTAAACAAATATGTTGGTGGATTTTAACATGAGAGGACAACAGGGGATGGGCTTTCTCACTGAAGGAAGCGTTATTATGGATTACGGACACGTATTTTGAACAGAAGTGACGGTTTGAACTTTGTTTGTCGTTTCTCCGATCACAAATGCAGACATTGGGTTTGTTTACGCGGCGCGATAGGCAACGCGTAAAAAGACTGTATAAGTCATTATAATCAGTACGTAATTATGTCCCCACTGGATGCAACAAATGCCTCCTTTATAATAGGTTTTATTGGTTTTGTCTCACCGCGCCGGGACAGGGCATCACAGTATGGTAAGGGGCGTAACATTTCCGTCACACGCTTGAGGTATTCGGCCAATCACAACGCACTGGATAGCTGGCCAATCAGAGCACACCTCGCTTTTCAGACCGATGAGCTTTGTAAAAATCGATGCGTTTCAGAAAGGCGGGGCATAGAGGAGAAACAGTAATAATGTACAGGATGTGGAAAATAATGTGTTTTTTTTTACCTTAAACTGCATAAACGCATTGCATTACACCAAATACACAAAATAATGTTCTTTTTTAGCAACGTCATATGACCCCTTTAAAACACCCTAATGATGGATTTGTTTCTTATAAACACACAGCTTTTTTCTTCGAGATATTAATTGATAGATTCATTGACTGAAGTGGTGTGGATCACTTGTGGACTATTGTGATGTTTTCATCAGCTGTTTGGACTCTCATTCTGACGGCACCCATTCACTGCAGAGGATCCATTGGTGAGCGAGTGATGCAATTTCCCCAAATCTGTTCTGATGAAGAAATAAACTAATCTACATCTTGGATGTCCTGCGGGTGAGTAACTTTCCATTTTGGGGTAAAATATTCCTTTCAGTTTCCAACCGTTAGCACCTGCTCATGGCGGTTTCAGTATGTTCAGAATTGGTATTTGTCCGTTTGAACCAGCATCCTCTGTAATAAACCACAATGCTCTTCTTAGATATCATTAACCATCTGATTTGTGCTCACACACGACCAAGCACCTGCATTCTGAAAACAACCCATAGATAGTTTATTGATTTTAATCACAATGTCGTCAGTGCAACCATTACATACCGAGTTGAAGACATGCCACAAATAAAACACAAACCTCTTATTACACAATTAAAGGACTGCTTCAATTTGGCTTTACCGTAGTAGGTACAAATATTTACAGGGCAAACATATACACTATTTATCGGGCAGTTGCATTTTACAAAGATGTGCCTTGTTCTCCACAAAAGGGACTGACACCATCCTGAATGTCACAAGATGTGAAAGTAGGAGATCTGGAATGCCATATTTTTAAAGTCTCAGGAGAACATAACATATGGAGGAAGGATAAAAAATGTAGAGAATAACATAACGAGGGTAATTGAAAAGTTGCTTCTGAGGGATGCAGCTAAAAACCATGGGTACTGGAGTAGAAATACTGTTTTACAAAAAACGGTTGAATAAAAATGCTGCACACTAAGAGTAAACGTGTACCAAACCCATTTAGGATAAGGTTTTGTCGTAAAACCAGGGGAAGCGGATCCTTTACCAAATGCCCTCCAGGGAAAATTTGCTTAAAATGTTATATTGCCCTTTCTGTATTACTAAAACGAATTCACAGGCAACCATTCATGCATGTGCGCAAAGTAAAACAAGAGCCTAACGCAATAAGAATGATGTCAGCGGTGGTCTTTTTAACGTTAAGAAAAAGAAAGGTCGGTTTTAGACTGGTTATACTGGTTATTAGGTCCTCGTGTCAGTGCAAAATAGGGTGAAATCAGCAGATGCAAATCATGACAGAGGCGGGGCTGGAACGTGTGCCTTACAGAGAGCTTTTACCACACACATGGTACGTCTTTAAGAGGAAGCATGCACCCGAGGGAGGACATCTAATGGATAGATGAGGAACGAATGTAAATCTCACATATTAGCATTGTTATTGATACTAGCATTTATATAAGGCCTCCCTTGTATTATTCGTCAAGGTTGCCGAAATGAAGAGAGAGTAGCTTTTTACACTTAGGACATGCATGCAAATAACGTACATTTATATTCTCAAGTACAAGCACGTTTGGAAGGAGGGCTGCACAAACCTCTCCGCCCTCCTAAATTTCGAGTATTGAAGTTCGACAGACTGATTTCATCGTAACATTTAGTGTGACGCGCTTCGGTTCCCAAACGACTGCGTGAAGTACGGCAGTCAACGTAGTGCGTGTGATCGGAAGTATTGCGGCTAGAAATGAAATACGGCGGAGCACTTCACTGACGATGGATGCGTGAAAACAACTGGACTCGTTTGATTTACACATCTCACATTGTTGCATGTTGGAAATTAAACGGATATACTCTAAACTCTTTAGCAGTTAACGTTCTCATGCATACTAGTTGTTCGATCACAAGAAGAAAGTTCGTTTAAAAGTAGTCCAAACATGTTACTCTTGTGGAAATGAGAGTGGAAACAGATAACTCGTTCAGTCCGGAGCATGCCTCACTTCTGCATGTCGCACTGCAAGAGCAGTACGATGGACGGGTCGCTCTTGGCGGCTTCTTTGAACTCGTCTAGTGAGATCTGGTCGTCGTTGTTTTTATCCATCTTGCTGAAGATCCGATCCACTCTCTGCTGTGGTGTCAGACCGTCCTCGTTCATCTTCATCATTATCACCGTGCCCACCATTTTATAAATAGCCTTC
>NW_015649229.1:251403-255231 GCF_001515625.1 Sinocyclocheilus rhinocerous | reverse complement strand
TATTAAATATATTTATTTATAATATAAATTATATAAATATAGACATGTAAATACATGTAAATGTTTTCAAAATATATACTGTATGTGTGTGTATTTATATATACATAATAAATATACACAGATCACACACATATATTATGCAAACAAAAACTTTTATTTTGTATGCGATTAATCGCGATTAATCGTTTGACACCACTAATATTATGATCATATAAATAGTTTTCCTCAATCTATTGAAAATAAAAGCACTATTTTTAGGATGAATCTTCAACCTTGTTGCTCATTCTGATATTTTAATTTATTGTATTTATTACATCATATTTATTGCTCAAATATCTAAATTACAGTGTCTCTGTTCAGATGTGTCCTAAAATAAATACAATTAAATAGTAATACATAAAATTAATAGAAAATAAATCTTTAAAACATTAGTAACCTTTTCTGTTATGAGAGCTATTAGATATTATCAAATAAATTCTCACATTTGTTGGAAATAAACATAGTAATTAAGGATGAAACTCCAACCTTGTTTGTCATTCTGACATGTTTTTATTAATTGTATTCATTATTTAATATTTATTTATTTCTCAAATATCAAAATCTCACGGTCTCTGTTCTGACGTTTTAATTTTTGGCTGAAAACGGCAAACTTCATATAACATTTCAAAGAAAATCATCTTCAAAGCATTGGAGGCATGTTATTGTGTTATGAGAACTATTAGATATGATCATATAAATAGTTTTCTTCAATCTATTGAAATTAATAAATTTTCAACCTTGTTGCTCATTCTGACATTTATTTTCATTTATTGTATTTATTTATTATCTCATATTTATTGCTCAAATATCAAAATCACATTGTATTTGTTCAGACATCCTAAATTTTGGTTGTAAAAATTGCAGAGCTTATATAAATTGGATTCACCTTTAATACAAATTGTTGACTTCAAGTTATTGGAATTAAGGCATAATAGTTTAGAATAAAAATCAAATTAATCTCCAACCTTGTTACTCATTCGGACATGTTTTTATTAATTGTATATATTATTTGTTTATTATTTTATATTTATATATTGGATTTCCCCTAAAACAAGCAGTTTTCTACAGTCTTTTGGAAATATAAGCACTTATTTAGGGTGAATCTTCAACCTTTTTACTTATGCTTATTTATTTGTTTTATTTTATTTTCATTTCTTTCATTTTATGTAATTATTTATTGCTCAAATATCAAAATCTCAAGGTGTTTTGACGTATAGACAAAATTCTGGTTGCAGATATTACAAACCTCAGATTAGGGCTGTCGCGGTGAAGGAATTTCCCTTGCGGTAATTTTGAGTGGCTCAATAGCGCGGTATGCGGTATCATCGCCATATATATATATAAAATCTGTGTGTGTATGTGTTCCGATATAACGAGGTCATATTCAGAAACCAATGAAACCGAAACCAAATAGCGTTGAAACAGGAAGTGAAGTAAACAGAAGAGAATGACAAAATAACGGTCCTCTGGACAAACTATTAGAAACTGCTGTGTTTGATTTTCTGTGGAACGTAAAGAGAAAATCTAATTATGAAGAGTCTTCAAGCAGTTATTTTATTCTCTATTTTTTTTGTGACCTCGGCTGTCAAGTTTAAAAAAAATAATAATAATTGAGTCTTGTGAAGCGCATAAGAGTCTTGAATTTAGTTTTGTTCACCAAAAATCTTCCTTTCTGCTGCAGTGCAAGATTATTAGTTCGATGACTTGAAATACTGCATATCAAATGCTGTTCAACTATGTGCTTTTCTTAGTAGACGTGATCACTGTTCTATTTAAAAATTCTTCTAAACGTCTGCCCACATACAGCGCTGGATTGACATGAACATCCGTAAATAATGATGGCGTTTTCGTTTTTTGAGTGAACCATTCCTTTAAGAGGGATTTGTGAACGCTTATTGATTTTCATGTCTGAATTTTCTACAGCAGCCACAGCAAGTTCTGTTCTTTGCTTCAGGTTCATTCCTTGGGCACTTCACAGTGGGTACAAGTACATCTAACAGCGTGTTTTCACTGAGGTTCTCACAGCGTCTCAAGTCGTTCTATGAATAAAATTTCACGGACGGCCGCTTTGACTAGTTTGTGCTTCTCTACAGTAAAATGTGTAACCCTACTGTCTCACGTTAAACATACTAGGACACTTACTTTCTTTTTTGTAGCTCTCTTTTCCTTTTCTGACCTTTTTATTAAATTCATCTACATTTTTACAAAACTTGCATGGTTATTTTTAATAATCCTCGAAGTAGAATTTAATATTTACTGGCTGCTGAGGTGTTCTGAATCATTGCCATGTGTTTTTTTTTTTTTTTCAGGCTCCAGTTTTTTTCAATGTCTTCTTTTTCCTGACCTTTTTATTAACTCTATATTTTTGCATGGTTGCATGGTTAATTTCAGTATTCCTCAAAGTAAAATTTCAAATTATTACAAATTTACTGGCTGCCAAAGTTGCAATACAATTGCTAGGGAGTTCTGAACGGTTGACAGTTTTTTCTTGTTTGTTTTTGTTTTTTTACAGGCCCCCATTTTTTTTTTTTTCTTTTGCTCCCTTCTCCTATATTTTTTTCAAAGCTTGCATGGTTGTATGGTTACTATCAATAATCCTCAAAGTAGAGATATCTATAAAGATATCTTCACTCGGCTCGGCTACCACACACACACACACACACACACACACAAAACACATATTAACACCACAATATAAACATGGTTATGTCTGTGCACAAAGAAGAAAAAATATGTATGTACAGAAAATGTACATGTGACAAAAAATAAAAAAGACAAATATGGAAAAACAATGCATTTTCAAAATCGACTAGACAGTGGCTTCCTTGAATGACTAGATGGCTAATAAGTCTGAAAAGGACAGTTTGCCCAAAAATGAACATTGTGTGATTTTACTTTCTTTGGTGGAAAAATATTTTAAGAAAATTCTCTACTTTTTTGCCTAAACAATGGAAGTCAATGGTAACCGAGATGGTATGGTTTCCAACAGTTTTTTTTTTTTTTTTTTTTTTCAACAGAAGAAAGTCAAACAGGTTTGGAACAACATGAGGGAAAATGATGACAGAAAATTCATTTTTGGGTGAACTATCCCTTTAAAACTTAGTAAAAGCCCCAAGTAGGGGGTAATAGTGGTAATAGTGAGCTTTGAATTGCGTTAAAACCCATAGATTCTCACCTTAACATAGAGCTGCTGGAACTCATCCAGGTTTAGTCGACCGCTGGGACAGTCTTTCAGGAAGCCCTTGTACCATTGCTTGAGCTCATGTTCATTAAACTCCGTGTTCTTCACAAGGTCCTCCATTACCTCAGGGGTCAGTTTGCTGTTCTGTTTTCCCATGATTACTACATGAGAAAGAAAAACAGAAATAATATGATATTATGGATAAATAAATAAATAATATGGTTATAGAATGTTCTCCCAGGTATCTAATAAGAGATGCGGGTGTAGATTTAAACTGTTAATGGATACGGCATCTCTACAGTTATTTTCTGACAGCTGCTCCTCACCTGAAATGAGAATCTGAGTTGAATTTTAATCCATTTATAGACACTGATATCAATATAGAGCAACAACATAAACTGTCACAAAGGAATCTTTTTTTTTTCACACGTTTTAAAAGCTAGTGCTGATAATCTGTATGAGCTTTAGCCATTAAAAACAGTGTATTGGTAGGAGGTTGGCAGATATATACATAATACAATTCAACAATAGCAAATAATATGTACACTGTAAAACATATATATATATATATATTTTTTTTTTTTTCTTTTTCCAAAAGTTGTAAATAA
>NW_015649229.1:243116-250350 GCF_001515625.1 Sinocyclocheilus rhinocerous | reverse complement strand
ATTTTTTATTATTTGTGCAATTCACTAGCAATTTTTGAGTAATAATTGTTTCTGCACCATTTTGTAGAGTACACAAATTTGCTGAAATAATGCTTATTCTACACAGTATTTATATTTAAAAAAATAATAACTCAAATTATAAAATGTGTGCAGTCCAAATATTTTAGATATATACTCTTGACAATGTTGATTTTTATTTTTTTTTTATTATACCTTGCTTTATTAGCCAATAAGGCTGGGACCCAATTGCAAGAAACTGTTTTATATATATATATAGCGCGAGGGTTTGAAATGAGCTCGCGGGCTCCCGTTTCCTCGCGTGTAAATCTGTTTTCCTCTCGCGGAAGTGATTTACCGCGCGCGCCAGCATCAGTGGTGCGCTCGGTTATTAATGGCATAGGATTGCCGCCATAATCCTGGTTTGTAGTGCAAATATTTTACAAAATGATTTTCTTGTGATAAAACCTAAATGATTTTCTAGTGACTTCTAGAAGGCTAATACAGCAGAGATATTGTATGTGTGGTTTTAAATGGCATCAGTTTGAAGGATGGTTAAAGAAGGATTTCTTTAATCACTTGCAAATGTAGTCTGCTTCCTTTTTGAGTCTTAAACTCAACAGCTGTACCAGCCAATTAAGCGGTTGGAAAACTGTTGTATATATATGATTTTGCTCACATTCATTTTAATTGGCTTCAGCCTTTCGAGTCATTTTTGTGGAAGCACTATGTTTTTGTTAGTTATTTACTCACCCTCATATTGATTTACAAAAAAGTTTAGCTGAATGTCCAAGCTGTTCTTTTCCATGAAGGTTAATGGTGGCCACATCCATGGTCCCTTTAAGGAAATGCCTGATACTGTAATATTTTTTATTTTTAATGACAACTCTAGTGATTAATAACTCTAGTGACTTTTTTTTATCACTTACTGAATAAGTAATTAAATATGACTAATGCATTTCAAAGTAATAATAATATATGGACCAAATGTTTTCATTTATCAAGATTATTCATGTTTATGTACTATGCTGTAGTAAAGAGAGTTTCATATAGACTATAATGTACATATACATTCACACATTTAGCAGATGCTTTTATCCAAGGGCGACTTACAGCTGAGGAGCATAAGCAATTCATCACATTATGATAATGATTTCTCTGGCAAAGCAGAACATCTGTAACCAAAAATGTTTCACGGTTGAAAGACCGTATCAGCATTGTGTATCTTTCCAACGCTGTTGTTGGACTACGTTCTATAATCGTACTTTGTATATAAATACAAACATGCATTTTTAAACGGCAATTAATAATCGAGTCAGAAACAATAAATATGTGAAAATATGACGCATAATATGTTTTGTTTTCTCTCAGTGTGACAGCAGAACTTAAGATTCTCATTTCAGTCCCGTTTATATCAGTCCTCAAATGCAAAGCATTGCCATCAGTCTCCTGTGAGAAAAACATTACATTTGTAAAGAGTTAAATATCTTATGAATGCATTCAAAACTATTAATGCTTCGTAAACGCATCTTTGATGAACCACTCTGTGGAGGTCTGACGTCCTGTGGATTTAAACATTTGGGGGGAAAAAGGAAAGAATGGCATCATTTTCCCCTCTGATGTAACACGGCCCATATTCCATCTATTTATGCTTCTATTCCTTAATGTAATTGTGAGCAAACTAGGGTTTAACAAAAGGTAATTCGGCCCGCACAAGGGGGCATTTTCTCCGATCCGGCCCTCAACCTTAAATGAGTTTGACACCCCTGGTTTAGAACATTCTTTTTTTGTCATTTTAATGAAAAACGTATGCTTCATTTATTGTTATTAACACTTGAGAGAAAGAAGCTCTACCAGATGTTTTCTCTTAATTACACAACTAATTGTGTTGACAGTATTTAACTTATTTTAGATAAACATGTCTAATCAGGTGTGAAAATGTACTCTACACTTACCGTTCAAAAGTTTGGGGTCAGAAATATTTTTCTGAAACGACTAACGGCAAAGATGCATTAAAATGATCAAAAGTGACAGTAAAGACATTTATAATGTTACAAAAGTTTTATATATATCAAATAAATGCTGTTCTTTTGACCTTCATATTCATCAAAAAGTTTCCACAAAAATATAAAGCAGCAAAACTGTTTTCAGCAGTAATAAGAATCAAAAATGTTTCTTCAGCAGCAAATCAGCATATTAGAATGATTTCTGAAGGATCGTGTGACACTGAAGACTGGAGTAATGATGCTGAAAATTCAGCTTTGCATCATAGGAATAATTACTTTTTAAAATATATTCAAATAGAAAGCTGTTATTTTAAATTGTAAAACTATTTCACAATATTTCTGTTTTTATCAAATCATTTTGATCAATATATATGATGATGAGCGTGAGATACTTCTTTCAAAAACATCTAAACATTTTATAGACCCCAAATTTTGAACGGCTAGTGTATATATCAGCAAATAAATAGGCATAATTAGTCATGTTTTTTATATGTGACCCTGGAGCACAAAAGCAGTCTTAAGTCGCTGGAGTAAAGATCATGTTCCATGAAGATTTTTAGTAATTTTCCTACCGTAAATATATCAAAACTTAATTTTTGATTAGTGATATGCATTGCTAAGAACTTAATTTGGGCAACTTTAAAGGCGATTTTCTCAATATTTAGATTTTTTTGCACCCTCAGATTCCAGATTTTCAAATAGTTGTATCTCGGCCAAATATTGCCCTATCATAAACCATACATCAATGGAAAGCTTATTTATTCAGATAGAAAAATTGACCTTTATGACTGATTTTGTGGTCCAGGGTCACATATAATTATTGTTGTAAACCCTGCTTTGGACTAATGAAACACTGCTGTTGTGTGGGTGTTGAATTTCTTAGAATTGTAATTCAGTTCATTCCTCTTCCTGCCATTCCAATTCAACTTCCAATTCAAATAAATCTCCAACTCTTGAACTGAGTGGAATTTAAATTCATTAACTCAAATAAAATACCGCAAGTTTTTTTGAACAAATTAAAACAGAACATTCTTTTGAAATAGAACGTTCTGAGAACATTTAATAGAACATTCTATAAAAATCGATGGCGCTGAGCTGATGTCGGGTACAGGAATGGTGCTTCTGGAAGTGACATCACTATTCCTGGCTTCAGCTGCCAATGGGAGAATAAGCTTTCAGTATACAGCCATAATGTCTAATTATAACTAAAGAAGATACTCCGGCGGGTCAGCTGACATTTAATCAATAACAGACGTGATGGATGAATGCAGCGGCTCCTTTAAAGAGCAGTGCGGAGAATAGAAAGAGGGTGATAAATAGGTAATAGAATTTACTGAAAATCCATTTTGAGCAGAACAGATGATGACATACATGGGATTTAAAAGGGCTAACCTTAAATCTGGTTCTCGCCTTTTCTTTGTATACTCATTGCAGGGGGAGACTGAGGATAGTGATTCGAAAGATCCGTGTCGGTCTCCTCGTAAAGCGCTCGGGGCCCGGTATCATTCCTGTCTGTCCGGAGCCGCTCAATGAAACTGATTGCATTTCACTCCTGTTGTTTGGCCTTTGTGCCACATCCACAAGAGCACACATTAGATCTCTAGACAACAAACAGAGAATATTGACATGGCAGGTTACTGGCCATTAGGGTTTACTCTGTCAAAATGTGCTACTAACTACATTTTTAGAGTGGGGGACATCCGTGGTTTCTAACATGATTAACAGGCCTGGAAAAAGCACTGGAAGTTTCTAGAGTGAATATTCTCTAAACTCTAAAAGAAGAAAAAGGTACAAAACTGTCACTGGGGTGATACCCTTTCAAAAAGTATACTATGTACCTTTAAAGTGCTAAAATACCTTGCACCTCAGTGATAGCTTTGGAACTTTCTTTCTGACAGTGTACTGTCAAATATTTCACAAGCAACTAATTAAAGGAAATTACTTGCTTGTAAGAATGTGGTAGACATAAACATCAACTTGTTTGTAATTCAACCTATTGGAAGGATGCTTGTTGAATTTCATCAAATAAAAGTAAATAATTAAAAAATCTATGTTTTTAAGTAGATTTTTACTGTACAATAATTAGTGAAAATGTTTACTGAAGATTTCTGGCGAAAAAACACATGACAGTAATGAATTTATTTTCTTTTTTTTTCCAGAAATTGAAATTGCTAAATTTCACAAATAATTGCAAAGAAATGTCATGTGATGCATTGAATTAAATACATTTTTTTTTAAAGTTTGCTCCACCTGTTAATTAGGTTGCCATTATTTCATTTATTTTAGATCAATATGCCTGATCAGGTATCTCAGAAAATATGCTTTTATATTTCAATTCTTTTAATCAGCAAGGATGCATCAAATTGATTAAAAGTGACAGTAACTGCATTTCTAGTGCTACAAAAGATCTATATTTTAAAATAATGTCATTCCTTTGAACTATTCATAAAAGAATCCTAGGGGAAAAAGACTGAAATTGTATTTTCTTTGTTTTATGTACAATATTGAAAAATAGTTGTTATACAGTGCAAATGTTCTACATGATCCTCAAACCAGCCTTTTTATTATTAAAATATAATAAAATACAATTTAAATAGGTTTTGGTGATCAAATGCAGATAAACATTCCCTATGCAATACGATCATTTTTATGAAGAAGATTTTCTTTCACAGTTGTATTTTCAGACTCTTATTAGCCCTCATTAACAAGGCAGTTAATTATAGCAGCTGTTGTCCTTTTGCTTTAGATGTGTGTATTATTCTTCACCTTCCCCAAAATGCATGTCTAGATCTATAGAAGGCTGGGACTTCACACACACAGGTTCAGTCCTCTCATTAGACTAAAAGCAGTGGTTCTCAGGCTCCCTCTAGTGGTATGCAGAGGAATCACTAAATTAAATGCCCAGTCCTTGTTGTCATGGAAACAGGCATCCTGATCCTGGACTGCTTCCCATCACATGTTCATAAATCATTCTTCCATAAAGCTAATATGTCTTAGGAGGACGAGGAGATGGGATTATGGCTAGGCTGCTGGCTGTCATTATATATGTCAACAATAACTCTATTATTTAATGAGAACATCTGGCTGACTCATTATCAAATCCTTCCACACATGGGAAGACTTTACATGGATGCACACATTAGGCTAACGTGGGTATTATTAGTTGCAAAGAAACTGCAATGCATTGAAAAGGAAAGAACATAAAATGAAAAGGAAAGAAAAAATACAAACAGATAAACCAAGGACACCTCAATGAGGACGAATGGTTTCATTGTCCTTAAGAAATTTGTTATTATTATTATTATTTAGACATGTTAAGAGATTTTACAGTATTGGAAATCTCAGCAAGAAAGACTCAAATCTATGCAAAGTGTTAAGAAATTTGTTCTTGTGAATAAGAAAGATAATGAACAGTTCAACAGCATGGACACTGCAAGAAAAAAAAAAGAAATATATTTTTAAATGAAAAGTTTTAATCACACTTTATAAAATTAGATCTATAACAACTTAAATTTTCCCAATTTTAAGGAATACACATGAGAATTTTCCCCCAAAATAATAATCAATAAAAAGAATAATAATAATAAAAAAATCATGCTTTTAATATTTTGAAATACATTTTATCATATATTTGATAAAATGTATTTCAAAATATTAAAAGCATGATTTGTTTTAATATATATGGATTGGGGGCTGGATATTGTGCTTATCTGTTAGACATGCAGTATTTTCCAGGGAGTATTTATTTAGTGAATACTGTCCAAAATTGTTTCAGTAATATTAACATCTAGGGTATGTGGGTATTAAACCCTATAAGTGATATTAACCTTATTTTACTTTCAAAACAAAACTATAATTTAAAGAACTATAGAAAATGATTGATGGAACCCGTGGCTCTTCCAGGGTTTTTTGTCTGCATTTGAACGCACGTGTAGCTTGACAGTGGAAGCTCGTTTATACTGTTAAGCCACGCCTAGCTCCTCACTATTCAGGAGGCGAATTTGCGAATTACGCGAAACTCATGAATATAAATTAGGTCATTCTGACGTTGTTTGCTAACTGGAGCGGCGAGACCATAGACCAAGGATCCTCAAATCTGGCCCACGAGATCCACTTTCCTGCAGAGTTTAGCTCTAATCCTAATCAAACACACCTGAGCATGCTAATCAATGTCTTCAGGATCATTAGAAAATCACAGGTAGCTGAGTTTGATCAGGGTTGGAGCTAAACTCTGCAGCGCATTGGACCTCCAGGGTAAGATTTGAGGAACCCTGCCATAGACTGTATAAAAACATGGACTTAGTGTCCGTGATGTCACCCGTAGGTTCCTGAAGAGGTTTTTGAAGCTCAAAGTGGGCAGAGCCGGCCGTCGCCATCTTGGCAGCGCATCACCGCACGTCACTCCCGGATAATCGAAAATGGGCAAAAAGGCGGGAGCTGGTTGCTGAAACCACGCCCACCTAGCTCGACGGTGGTGACAGCAGCGGCAATCCACCTGTCACTCAAGTGGCCACGCCCTTAATAACGCTGAACTTTAAGGCTTAATATAATTTAAACGGATGACTTATAAAAAAATTGGGATTGACTCCCTTTTGCAGCCAGACTCTAGCGGCCAGTTGACGAATTACAGTTTAAGTCACTTCCTTGTTGGCTTCACGAGAGAGAGCGGGAGGTTGCCGCTTGGGAGAGACACGTCCAATAATTAATATTCATGAGTCATCGCTCCCTTGTACAAAGACCACGCCCACCCGCACTGTTCAGGGCGTACTTTCAGTAAAGCTTCCGACCGCAGTTTGAATCATCATGGCAGCCGGTGTTCCGGTGAATTCAGTTTCCCTGTTTCCCCCTCACATTGTGTTTGTATTCTTTAATAATTGCACTGTCCATGGAGCGGACCTGACTTACATTTCACTGCTGGTCATATATTCTCTATATAACCATGTATGCGACAAATAAAAATCTTGAATCTATAAATCCTCAGAAGGTAATATACTGGGAGGGAACCTCTTTTCTCAGGCCTCTGGAAAAATCTGTTCCCCCTGTGTTTTCAGTGTAAACTGTTCTGCAGATAAAAGTGGTTAGACGTAATTATGACATTTTAAAAACACATCAGGAGCATCACTCTGAGTTACCTAAAATAGTAAAAGAGAGACTAGTCATTGTGCAATATAGTTTATTTGTTATTGTTTCGACGAGGCTTAAGTTGTTTAACAGAAACACACACACACACA
>NW_015649229.1:241725-242991 GCF_001515625.1 Sinocyclocheilus rhinocerous | reverse complement strand
AGCCGGGGCGAAATCATGACGTCATGATTTTAGTACTGAAGTTTCAGGGTTGCCAGGATATTTAAAAAAAAACGCCCAATTGCTACTACAAACTACCGCTGGAAAACCGCGGACTTGGCAACACTGCGAAGTTGCGCAGGCGCTGTGAGGGGGAAACAGGGAAACTGAATTCACCGGAACACCGGTAAAGCGTCCTTGGTGGCGCTTGAACTTCAGTTCTGTGTGAAAAATAAGCTTCTGTCGAAGTCAGCTCTGCCTGGTATTGTCAGCTGTATTAAAAGACGTAAGGGCTTTCAATGACCCGTGAATGACAGGAATAATATTTATGTGATAATGTCATTATGTTCGTCTTTGACACTGACATTCTGACAAGACAAGAACACCCAGAGTATGTTCGACTCTATTAGATAAACAAGAGAAATGTTATAAATGTCTCGAATAAATATCAATATCAAAAACATGTTTTATCTTAAAATATAACAGGTTTTTATCTCCTTTTTCTCTTGACTCTTGTCTTTAATGTATGTCAGTGGTTCAACAGCTATTACAGAATTTATGATAACATTGTAATTTTAGTTTGTAGGACAGTATTTACATAAATTATCATCATTTTTGTTGATCTAGACCAGGGGTGGCGAACGTCGGTCCTGGAGAGCCGCAGCCCTGCAGAGTTTTGCTTCAACCCTAATCAAACACACCTGAACAAGCTAATCAAGGTCTGAAGGGTTATTAGGAAGCTACAGGCAGGTGAGTTTTAATTAGGGTTGGAGCTGAACTCTGCAGGGCTGCGGCTCTCCAGAACTGGAGTTCGCCACCCCTGATCTAGACAGTTTTGATCTAGGTGTTTAAACTTAAAGGGGTCATATGATGCTGCTAAAAAGAACATTATTTTGTGTATTTGGTGTAATGAAATGTGTTTATGCTGTTTAAAGTTAAAAAAACACATTATTTTCCACATACTGTACATTATTGTTTCTCCTCTATGCCCCGCCTTCTGAAACGCGTCGATTTTTACAAAGCTCATCGGTCTGAAAAAGCGAGGTGTGCTCTGATTGGCCAGCTATCCAATGCGTTGTGATTGGCCGAATACCTCAAGCGTGAGACGGAAATGTTACGCCCCTCACCATACTGTGATGATGCCGTCAGTACAGAGCGACGATTCAAAAACATGAAAACCCATTACAAACGAGGCATTCGTTGCATCCAGTAGGGACATAATTATGGATTATAATGACTTATACTGTATTTTTACGCGTTGCGTTGCAT
>NW_015649229.1:234361-241463 GCF_001515625.1 Sinocyclocheilus rhinocerous | reverse complement strand
GAACGAGCCGTTTTAGGTAGGTGTGGCTGACTCTTAACTTTTATAAAGAATATCTCTTTGGATTTGAGACTTTAGTCTTTGCATCTTTACAGATCTTCTTTATGCACCAAGAGCTTGTAACACTCCAAAGAGAAAGGAAAAAATGAAATTGCATCATATGACCCCTTTAAACCACCGCTAGAGAGAACAAGCCTTGTTAAAACTGAACTCTTGATTCAAAAACGTATAGCTTGTGAGCTATAACCATTGTGACAACTAGCCCCGTTCTCCCATTGAACAGGTGTTAAAATAAGAACAAAGTTGATAGTGGTCCTTCAGCACTTACAAATAATCACGAGAAATAGACATGTTGAATAAAGTGCAATCATGCTGATCTTGTTCAACACAAATATTCTTGTTTACTCGTGAAACATCAGTCATCTCAATTTTCTGTCTTGCAGGTCTTGCCACAAGTGTGTTATCTCAGACTGTTGAAGTTCCCAGTGCCACAACCTCTCCAAGCGGCAGTTTTGCCAGACCGTTGGAGCATTACAACAGTCTCATTCAAGATGGATAGCTACGAGAAGATCTGCAGCAGAGGGCTGCTTTGGAAAAACTTGATTAGATGCAGAAGGATCTTCGAGGATACAGCAATGAACGCTCAACACTTTTCTCAAAGGTAAACTGCACAAAGTTGTGTGGCCGAAAGCAACCAAAAAATATGCTGCAGATGTTGAAATGTGCTTTTAACAAATTCAGACTTCTTTTATCTCTGCAACAGTTGTTCTCCAAGAGAAAACCACCGAAGGGTTATTACATATATGGAGATGTTGGTAAGTTCTGTGGCATCATGTTGTGGCTCAGTCAGACTTTGTTGTCTTGCTATTGAAATAAACTGCTCAGTTCTGTGCTTATAAATGCTTATTTTCTCATTTTTCTCATTCTCTCAGGCACAGGAAAAACTATGGTTATGGACATGTTTTATGATCATGTAGAGACAGCAAAGAAAAAAAGGGTCCATTTTCACGGATTCATTTTGGATGTACATAAACGTAAGTTAGTTATGATTTCTGATTATGATTTTTTTCAGATTTGAACAAGATGCTGTAAATATACCCTTTATTGTTGTTTGTGCACTGATAATTCTTAGGTTTTGGTAATTTTTCATTAACTGACTTATATTTATTTAATTTATTTATTTATTTATACTGTACTTAACTATTAGTTTATGACAACCTCATTACATTTGGTAAATATTAGACCATCAACACATTTTCTCACCAACAGACTATTATTTTTTGATTGTTGTCTGTTATGGGCAGTGCACTGTTTATCTTCAATGCTTTTTAAAGGGGTCATATGATGCTTTTTTAAAGATCATTATTTTGTGTATTTGGTCTAACAGAATATGTTGACATGCTTTAATGTTCAAAAAACACATTATTTTTCAAATACTGTACATTATTGTAGGTCCTCTATGCCCCGCCTCTCTCAAACGCTTCGTTTTCTACAAAGTCCCGCCTTCCGACAAGCGCAGTCTGCTCTGATTGGCCAGCTGACCCAGTGCACTGTGATTGGCCGAACACCACAAGCACGTGTCGGAAATGTAACGCCCCTTACCATAATCACGAGGTGTGTGTTGTGTCCCCCTCTCTCTCTCTCTCTCGCTCTCTCGCGTTCTCTCTCTCTCGCTCTCTCGCGTTCTCTCTCTCTCGCTCTCTCGCTCTCTAGCGTTCTCTCTCTCTCGTCGTCCATAAAATGCATTGCTGTTCTGTTGTAAGTAATCTTAAAGATTCCTAAATGCATCTACTTCTGGAAGGCCAAATAAAGTGCTTTTGCTTTCGCCTAGAAACACACAGCGTCTCCCTGACATGCTGCTTCAACACTAACTGCGGTTACTGAAACCACGCCTTCTTTCTTTGCGTGCACATTTGGGCGCATTATGCTAATATTTCCACATAGTGAGGTAGATATGTGGGGGCGTGTTAGAATGAGCCGTTTTAGGGGGGCGTGGCAGAGTCTTAACTTTGATAAAGAATATCTCTTTGGTTTTGAGACTTTAGTCTTTGCAACTTCAGGGATCTTATCTATGCACAATCAGCTTGTAACACTCCAAAGAGAAAGGAAAACTTGAAATCGCATCATATGACCCCTTTAAGCTAAAGACAGAAATTGGCTCAAAGTGCATTATTTAACATCTGAGTGACTGAAGTATTCCCAAAGCCCAAAAATGACCTATATTGGAATTTAAGTTCTGTATATCAATTATAAACAGATGTCAAAATGAGTAAAGTTGCCATTATTTGCTCTTACTCAGATAGACTCATGTTTATATAGGAATCCATCGGCTCAAGCAAAGTTTGCCCAAGAGAAAAGGGGGATAAAATGGTGAAGGCGTACGATCCTATCGCACCGGTTGCTGAAGAAATCAGTGAGGAGGCCTGTCTTCTGTGTTTTGATGAGTTCCAGGTCAATGTTTCACTCAGTAATCGTGTAGTTGCAATCTAATCAAGCTTTGTGATCACTTTAGCGTACTGAGATCTGCTTCAGTTATCTTTTAAATCCATGCAGGGACAATCAAACCGGTACAGAGAATAATCAGTATTGATTTTTAGAGTTTCTTTTGCTTTCTCTGTTCAATAGGTCACTGATATCGCAGATGCCATGATTCTTAAACAGCTCTTTGAGAACCTCTTTCTGAATGGGGTTGTAGTAGTTGCCACGTCCAACCGGCCTCCAGATGGTAAGAATCAATGAATCCAGCAAAATACTGAATGAACGTAGTGAATGCAGTTGTTATACACTTTCTTTTGGGTATAAGGGTAACGCATATCAGTTACTTGTACTAATCAAGAGATCAACTGACTCTTTGAAAAGCCTGTTATTTGTAAATTCGTTTCTTTAAAGTGACCGCCAGTGACTGTGCAACACTACAAAAAATTTTCATAATAGTTATAATTAAATTATTGAAGTATGTTTTGAAAGAAAATACTATTTCAGTCTTTGTTTAATTCAATGTTATTTGCCTTTACTTTGTTGTTGATGTTTACTAGCAATATCTGAGTGAAAATTGATTTCAAGTAAATCATGCACCAATTGTTTTTTTTTGAGTGTAGCCATCACACAATGTGCAGTTTCTTTCAGTAACTTTTGGCTTCCAAATCCCAGTTTGTTTTGAGCACAATCTTGTTTTACAGATCTGTACAAAAATGGATTACAGAGGGTGAAGTTTGTGTATTATCTAATACACTTAGTGCAGTGTTTATTGGTGTTATGTAGTGTACTTAAAGGAATAGTTCACCCAAAAATGAAAATTTGCTGAAACTTTACTCACCCTCAGGCCGCCCAAGATGTAGATGAGTTTGTTTCTTCAACAGAACAGTCGTCCATAAAATGCATTGTTGTTCTGTTGTAAGTAATCTTAAAGATTCCTAATGCATCTACTTCTGGAAGGCCAAATAAAGTGCTTTTGCTTTCGCCTAGAAACACACTAACTGCGGTTACTGAAACCATGCCTTCTTTCTTTGCGTGCACATTTGGGTGGCATTATGGTAATATTTCCACATAGTGAGGTAGATATGTGGGGGCGTGTTAGAATGAGCCGTTTTAGG
Organism: Sinocyclocheilus rhinocerous; assembly: GCF_001515625.1. NCBI lineage: Eukaryota > Metazoa > Chordata > Actinopteri > Cypriniformes > Cyprinidae > Sinocyclocheilus > Sinocyclocheilus rhinocerous. The sequence continues at coordinate 237,873 of NW_015649229.1, read as the reverse complement.
GGGGCGTGGCAGAGTCTTAACTTTGATAAAGAATATCTCTTTGGTTTTGAGACTTTAGTCTTTGCAACTTCAGGGATCTTATCTATGCACAATCAGCTTGTAACACTCCAAAGAGAAAGGAAAACTTGAAATCGCATCATATGACCCCTTTAAGCTAAAGACAGAAATTGGCTCAAAGTGCATTATTTAACATCTGAGTGACTGAAGTATTCCCAAAGCCCAAAAATGACCTATATTGGAATTTAAGTTCTGTATATCAATTATAAACAGATGTCAAAATGAGTAAAGTTGCCATTATTTGCTCTTACTCAGATAGACTCATGTTTATATAGGAATCCATCGGCTCAAGCAAAGTTTGCCCAAGAGAAAAGGGGGATAAAATGGTGAAGGCGTACGATCCTATCGCACCGGTTGCTGAAGAAATCAGTGAGGAGGCCTGTCTTCTGTGTTTTGATGAGTTCCAGGTCAATGTTTCACTCAGTAATCGTGTAGTTGCAATCTAATCAAGCTTTGTGATCACTTTAGCGTACTGAGATCTGCTTCAGTTATCTTTTAAATCCATGCAGGGACAATCAAACCGGTACAGAGAATAATCAGTATTGATTTTTAGAGTTTCTTTTGCTTTCTCTGTTCAATAGGTCACTGATATCGCAGATGCCATGATTCTTAAACAGCTCTTTGAGAACCTCTTTCTGAATGGGGTTGTAGTAGTTGCCACGTCCAACCGGCCTCCAGATGGTAAGAATCAATGAATCCAGCAAAATACTGAATGAACGTAGTGAATGCAGTTGTTATACACTTTCTTTTGGGTATAAGGGTAACGCATATCAGTTACTTGTACTAATCAAGAGATCAACTGACTCTTTGAAAAGCCTGTTATTTGTAAATTCGTTTCTTTAAAGTGACCGCCAGTGACTGTGCAACACTACAAAAAATTTTCATAATAGTTATAATTAAATTATTGAAGTATGTTTTGAAAGAAAATACTATTTCAGTCTTTGTTTAATTCAATGTTATTTGCCTTTACTTTGTTGTTGATGTTTACTAGCAATATCTGAGTGAAAATTGATTTCAAGTAAATCATGCACCAATTGTTTTTTTTTGAGTGTAGCCATCACACAATGTGCAGTTTCTTTCAGTAACTTTTGGCTTCCAAATCCCAGTTTGTTTTGAGCACAATCTTGTTTTACAGATCTGTACAAAAATGGATTACAGAGGGTGAAGTTTGTGTATTATCTAATACACTTAGTGCAGTGTTTATTGGTGTTATGTAGTGTACTTAAAGGAATAGTTCACCCAAAAATGAAAAGTTGCTGAAACTTTACTCACCCTCAGGCCGTCCAAGATGTAGATGAGTTTGTTTCTTCAACAGAACAGATTTGGAGAAATGTAGCATTCCATCACTTGCTCAAGAATGGATGCTCTGCAGTGAATGGGTGCCGTCAGAATGAGAGTCGCAACAGCTGATTACATCACAATAACCCACAAGTAATCCACACCACTCCAGCACACCAATTATTGTCTTGTGAAGCCAAAACATTTTTTTTATTGTGATGTTTTTAATCAGCAGTTTGGACTCTCATTCTGACGGCACCCATTCACTGCAGAGGATCCATTGGTGAGCAAGTGATGAAATGCTACATTTCTCCAAATCTGTCCTGATGAAGAAACAAACTCATCTACATCTTTGATGGCCTAAGGGTGACAAAAAGTTTGGCAAGTTTTCACTTTTGGGAATAAGGTCAAAAGAGTGATAATGCGTGTTAAATTACTTTCTGTTATAAGTGCTGCAAATAATGCAGCGGTCAAATGTCTTGTAAACAGGAGTACTGCCAAACACTGCGTCTGGATTCTGGAATAGATTATCGTAGAAGAAATCGCCCTGCAGCTGGGAAACTCTTCTACCTGTGAGAAAATTCATTAAGTTGTACAAAATGGGATAATTTGTTTAATCAGTTATGGAAGTTGACTACTTTCTTTAATCAAAGACCTGCATCTTAAAAAGTATTCCTGAAGTGTTTACAGCTGAAGTATAAAATTTCTGCACCACTAATCTTACCAAAAAGAGCTACAGAAAGAATGATCGTTTTCAAACAATCTAAACACGCACCATTAGATGAGTCACTGTTGCTTAGGCAAGTCAGGATGTGCCATGTTTTAAATCTCATCATGTGATTTGCTTCTGTTGTCCTTTCATATTAAGATGGGGCATTAAAAAGAATTTTAACATCCAAAACATGACATGCTTTGCTTAAACAGTTGTAAATGTTAGTGCTTTGACCAAGTATGAGTAAATAAAAGCATTGTATTATGAAGTGATGAATTATTTATTGAATATTTTTTAATCTAGTTCCAGTGAACCTGATGTTGATGCAACACTCGATATGCTGTTTGATGAGATGGCCTTCAAACAGAATGACAGTAAGTTGGCTGCTAATGTGTTTGCTAAATAGCAAAACACTCATTTAATTAGCTGATGGTTTATCACCCTAACAAACACCCTAACAAAAGAATTTCAATGCAGCTTGTTAGATGACATATTGCTCCAGATGTGAATGTATGCATCCAAAATTTGGTGAGTTGAGAATTTAATTGTGAGTTCATTTGATATTTTATGCAAATTTGATTCAGGTTCATTGTGTTTATCACAGTTACTCGGCCCAGGTCTCTAAAGGTACATGGCAGGATACTGACACTTGCTAAAGCATGTGGGACCATAGCAGACTGCACTTTTGAAGAGCTGTGTGATCGAGTAAGTCTGTTTCCTATGCTGTTTCACCATCCTCCATTGAAATGAACTATATTAGTGAGTAATGTGTTGTTTTTACTGTTAGCCTGTAGGAGCCAGCGACTACCTGGAGATCTCTGCTGTGTTTGACACAGTTTTCATTCGAAACATTCCTTTGCTCACTTTGAACAAGAAGACGCAAGCCAGACGCTTCATAACTCTCATTGATGCACTATATGAACACAAGGTAAGTCATGGTGAAATTCTTGTGATTTCTGTTGGAAGGTCTTAAAGGAACCTCTCACAGTTCGGTGGAATATCTTCACAGGTTCGAGTCGTGCTGCAGGCCGAAGCTCTGTTAGATGAGCTGTTTGTTCATGAACATCACGACCATCACGACCATCACGACACTCATGTTTTATTGGATGATCTGGGCATTTCAAGGGTAATTTACAAACTGTTTCCTATTCAAATTCTTTGAGAATTAAATAAGGAACCTTTTTTGTTGCAAGCTGAAATTTTGGGGTTGGTAAGATTTTTTTCAATGTTTTTGTAAAAAAAAAAATTGAAAGAAATTTCTATAGTAAATATTGTGCAATATTATTACAACTAAAAATAACTGTTTTCTATTTTAACTAGTGCTGTCAAACGATTAATTGCGATTAATCGCATCCAAAAGAAAAGTTTTTGTATACATAATATATGTGTGTGTATTAAACAACAACAACAAAATTTATTTATAAAGCACATTTAAACACAATGTAAATTGATCCAAAGTGCTGTA
>NW_015649229.1:232399-234030 GCF_001515625.1 Sinocyclocheilus rhinocerous | reverse complement strand
CACTTGCTAAAGCATGTGGGACCATAGCAGACTGCACTTTTGAAGAGCTGTGTGATCGAGTAAGTCTGTTTCCTATGCTGTTTCACCATCCTCCATTGAAATTAACTATATTAGTGAGTAATGTGTTGTTTTTACTGTTAGCCTGTAGGAGCCAGCGACTACCTGGAGATCTCTGCTGTGTTTGACACAGTTTTCATTCGAAACATTCCTTTGCTCACTTTGAACAAGAAGACGCAAGCCAGACGCTTCATAACTCTCATTGATGCACTATATGAACACAAGGTAAGTCATGGTGAAATTCTTGTGATTTCTGTTGGAAGGTCTTAAAGGAACCTCTCACAGTTCGGTGGAATATCTCCACAGGTTCGAGTCGTGCTGCAGGCCGAAGCTCTGTTAGATGATCTGTTTGTTCATGAACATCATGACCATCATGACACTCATGTTTTATTGGATGATCTGGGCATTTCAAGGGTAATTTACAAACTGTTTCCTATTCAAATTCTTTGAGAATTAAATAAGGAACCTTTTTTGTTGCAAGCTGAAATTTTGGGGTTGGTAAGATTTTTTTCAATGTTTTTGTAAAAAAAAAAATTGAAAGAAATTTCTATAGTAAATATTGTGCAATATTATTACAACTAAAAATAACTGTTTTCTATTCTTACTGACTCCAAACTTTTGATATAGTAGGGTATATGTATGTGTTGCTCAATAAGACTGGCCAAAATGAGAGTAATGAAATCATGATTGAGAATGTTCGGTTTCGTTATGGTTGGTGGGGTGTGCTTAATTGTCATGAAAATAAAATGCTCCATTAATACTGCAAAATAAAACCCCTTACTGGTCTTAAAAAAAAAATAAACTAGTTTGCCCAAAAATGAAAATTTGTTGAAATTTTACTCAAACTCAGGCCATCCGAGATGTAGAGGAGTTTGTTTCTTCATCAGAACAGATTTGGAGCAATGTAGCATTCCATCACTTACTCACCAATGGATCCTCTGCAGTGAATGGGTGCCGTCAGAATGAGAGTCTAATCAGCTGATAAAAACATCGCAATAATCCACAAGTAATCCACACCACTCCAGACCATCAATTAACATCTTAAGCCAAAAACAGCGTTTGTATGAAAAAAAAACAATTTTAACTTCATTTTTAACTTCAGTCTGTTGCCTCTGGCTAAAATACAAGTCCATAATGCATAATATTGCTTTCTCTATTGAAAGCAAACTCATCTGCATCTTGGATGACCTGAGGGTGAGTCCGTTTTTAGGTGAACTATCCTTTAAAAATCTTTTGATTTTTAAACTTGGTGTGTTGATGATCTCTTCACATTGATGGGCAGCAGTGATTTGATTTTCTCTTTTAATGCATCAGGATGCAGGCAGCTCGCTGGCAATCTTTACAGGAGAAGAGGAGGTGTTCGCCTTCCAGAGGACCGTATCTCGCCTTACTCTGAGCAAACAGAGGAGTACTGGGTTGCAGGAGATCGGAGCTCTAAGTAGCTTTTACCATTACTAACTCCATATACACAGCGGCCATCTCAACTAAAGACTCTAAAGAGTTCTGGGATCAACTCCATTTTGATTTGGTGAGGACTGTATTTTAATCAGAACTGTATGGAATAATGCTGCACT
>NW_015649229.1:219221-232360 GCF_001515625.1 Sinocyclocheilus rhinocerous | reverse complement strand
ATTTTTTGATTAGTAATATGCATTGCTAAGAACTTCATCTGGACAACTTTAAAGGCGATTTTCTCAATATTTTGATTTTTTTGCACCCTCAGATTCCAGATTTTCAAATAGTTGTATCTCGGCCAAATATTGTCCTATCCTAACAAACCATACATCAATGGAAAGCTTATTTATTCAGCTTTATGGAAAAGCTTTAGGCTCACATTTGTGTCCAAAACATAATATTAGAATATTAGTCATGTTTATTTAGGTCTAATGAAGGAGACATGGTCGGACCTTTGCTGTGATGATACTTAAGTCAATCTCATACTTAGGATTAGGAATTTGTTCAAACCCCAAATTTTAAGTATTACATTTTGGCGGTCTCTTGTCTGTAGCACACATTGTGCATGAGTGATGCCTCAAATTTGTCAAAGAAAAGTGTACTTTTGTACACTTTTTTTTTTTGATTTTATTGTTCACCTAGTTATTTTTTATTTAATATTCCTATTAGTATTTTAAAATATGTTCTCCTTAATTTAAAAATGCAAACATCTCTACTAAAAAAAATAAGGAAATAAGTAGAACTTTAAAAATATGTATAAAAAAATTACACTTATACTATGAGATAAAGACTCCAGTCATAGCTGGATAAAAGCGGGTCACATTAAAAATAATAACAATATGCCTAATTTAATAATAATACAGCAATGATGCTGTAATAGTTATTTTAATAATAATTCTAATAATAATAAAAACATTTATGTTAATTATAATTAACTATATGTGTCTATCTATCTGTCTATACAATTTAAGAAAAATAAACCTATTACAGCAGATACCAACAGGGCCTATGAAAAAATGATAGTATACATATATATTTCAAAGAATATACAAATGTAGTTACATTCTATTGCGTGCGAGGCACTTTGTCTAGAAACCATTATTCGAAAGAGTGTATTAAATAAGAGCTCTTGCGATGGCATGTCTGTGTAATGTGAAGATGACTTGTGTGGCAGTGGATGGTGAGCTCCAGTGCTGCACTCCGGCCCTTTAAGAAGCAGTTCCTCCCACTGGTTCCAGGGGGCGGATGATCTTTGTGTTGCTGTTCTTCTCTAGTTTGCAGCGGAGCAGCAGCGCATTAGGGGCTTTGGCAGTGCTGGATCGCGCGGGTTGCGGGACGCAACGTCCTGCTCCGACATGGAAGAGGGCTCATGGAGGTTTATTGGGGAAAATCGTGTTAGGACTCATTCGTGCTGATTTGCAGCCGGACGGCTGTGGAGGTATGGCTTGATCGTTTGAGGACACTTTCGCGCACGTTCAGCCCTTCTGATTTTAAAAGGCGGCAGCTGCGTTCTGAAACAAAGTAACATTCGCATTATGATGTAATGTTACAGTGTAACACATTCGCAGCTCGACGTCGTGCTACAATGTAACAAATTCGACCGTCCGTTCTATTCTTGATGCTTTTGAACCACGGAAGCTTCATTAAACGAGTCGAATGGGGGCATTTTCGCTCGTTTTGTCGTTTATTTAACTCTTAAAACTAAGATTCATAAAACGAATTCTTCTGTGTGCTGAAAGTGGCCATGAGCGCATTTGTAAATATTCCTAAACATCTCACGACATTAAAATTCGATTCCTTAAGTGTCCCGCATTGAAATGTGGACTCTAGAAGTGACCCATTAATGGCATGCACGAGGGCACTGCTGCTGTTGTTCAGAAAAGCCGTCCATACTTCATTCATTTGAAGGAGTCCAGGAAATATGGCAGAGGAGATGGATAAGCCCTTGGCTGTGGACGTCGACATAGACCCTGATTTCGAGCCCCAAAAAAGGCCAAGGTCCTGCACTTGGCCCCTGCCCAGACCGGAGTCCAATGCCGGGAAATCAGAACCAGCAGAGGTGGGAATCATTCCTGAGGAAGAGGTGGATGAAAATGGCACTGATGATGCTTGTGCATCTAGTGGCATTACAGGCGCATCAAAGCTTGTCAGTGTGACAGAAGGAAACCAGGCTGTTGCCGCTGCTGCTCCTTCCATAGAAACCAGTGCTGCTGTCAGTGATAAAGACTCCTACGGCTCTTCCCAACATGCTCTGCCCGCATGCAACGACTCCAGCATCAATGGTCTGATTCCTCAGCAGCCCAGAAAATCCTCTGCACGCAGGAACGCCTGGGGAAACTATTCCTACGCGGACCTCATCACTCAAGCCATCGAGAGCTCGCCCGAGAAACGACTGACATTGGCCCAGATTTATGATTGGATGGTCCGGAATGTGCCATACTTCAAGGACAAAGGTGACAGCAACAGCTCTGCAGGATGGAAGGTACGTCAGGTCAAAGAGACGGGCTGGTTTTTAACCTTGTCTTGCTTTACGTGCATATCAGGGACTGTTTGTGTTCTCGAAATCCATTTTGTTGCAGCTAACGTGGTGATTTCAGGTTCATTGGGACATCTCAACAGCAAAAAGTGTCAGAGTTTACAAGAATTCACCCCCCATATTGGTGCTTATATTCTTACAGGGTGCAACACGGATGCTGGAAATATGGACAATATTGTAAATATGATACAATATATACAATATGATAAAGTGCATGCTGTTGTGGTCATGCCAAAGGGCGTTACAGCAGATAAATTGTGGAAAGTGCCCCTGATAAAAAGCTTTTAAATGCCCCTGCTTTCCTCATAATTTCACCAAGTACTGAAGCGTGATCAAAAGAATGAGATGTAGCAATATCTATAACATTTTCACTAATCATTCTTTGTATGATCAATAGGATCGCACCTTTTTTCATGAAGATAAACTCCAACAATATAGGGCTTTTGCTATGCTCGCTTCTCTCATCCCTGTTTGATTTGAGGGATTAGCTTGGCCTGGAAAAGCAATTTATCCAACATGGAATCAAGTCTAATGAATGCTCTTGGTATAGCTGGATTTGAATTAGAGAAAAACCTCTGGAAATCCCTGTGCAATCCGGCAGATGTAAGGCTGTTGTGCAGATATTACATTTAAATAGATGATTTGGCACCTTCCCAAACAAGCTTTTTTTTTTTTTAAGTATTTTTAAATTAAAATTTTTCTAAATATCTAATTAATTTTAAATTATTGTCAAGTCACCATTATTTATATAGTGCTTTTTACAATGCAGATTGTGTCAAAGCAGCTTTACAGTATTAAACAGGGAAATAGAATAATTAATGTATAATTTGTTGTATTTAATATTTACACAATATGCCTAATTAATTTGAATAACTTTTGCCCTTATTGCATAATCATTGAGACATTTAAGAGTCAATGTATACTTTACACATCATAATGATAGCAGTCCACAGTAACATGTAGGTTAGTTGCCAAATTGAATGTTTAAATCCTGTGTATTTGCTAAAACAGACATATTGGTGATTCTGTAAAAAAAAAAGGTCCAATGAGATTGTAGGAACAGTCAGCCATACTCAGTGCAGATAAAGCCATCCTGCAGAGTGTTTGCATCTGCCTGCCACTGAAGGAGGCAAAAAAGAGAAACCATGGGCATATCGTCAGTGTCAGGGTTGCTATTGGCTGTTTCGTCCCCACCTCCACTCCTGATTGGCTCTCGGCTACAGCATAAGAAGCAATCAGCTGACTGGAAACTATGTAGGTCAGTGTGTAGCAACGTGTGAAGAGCTTTGGTGTTTGACTCTGAGAGACAGCGTTGTGTGTAAACTGGCGGAGCTCCAGTGCTGTTCTGAGTGGTGCTTTGCTCAAAAGGGACTGCATCATGGCTTTCAGATGATTTCAGCCCCTCTTTTCATCTATTATAGTTATTTTTCATGGTCCTGTGTAGATTTAATTCAATAGAAAGCAGCACCACACAATCTTTAAAATGATTTGCAGTGCTACATTCACATAATCTGACACTCTATTTAATGCAGTGGTTTACTAATGCAAATTTTATGAACGGATAAATCTCATGAAAACTGTCGACAACAAACCTAGGTCTTGGACTCAAAAACATTAGGATATAATAAACATATAGAACATATGTCAAATATGCTCTTCAGTTGCAGTTGTTATTGTAATTGCAGGAAGAGCAAACATTAATAAATTAAATATTCAAACTGGTTTGAACCCTGATTGAATTTGTCATTGAGGACACTGCTCTTATTCCAAGTCTAGTTGGTAATGATCTGTTTTGTAATCAATGTAGCTATGAATGTCAACAAACAATCTGATGGATGTCTCTTAGATTAGATTCTCAATCCAATCAATTCAGTTAGCCAGCTTAACAAAGCAAAAAAAGGAAAACTGCTTACGTACTTTAAGAATGAGTTAGGAAACATGTTATTCTTAGAGAGGAGAAAGTTCTGTCTTAGATTAAATCCAGTAATAGACTTGAAGCAAAGGCATTAATGGAAGTGAAGTGTTATGAGGTCAGCCCATTCACTCTTTGAGAGGTTCAAAGGACATGGACAGTGTTGAGTTCATGGACAGTGTTGAGTCCAGCTTTCTACAAGATGTAGCAGGCACTGCATTTGATAAATTCACACCATTTTTAGACTCAGTCTGCTTGACTATTCATCAAAGAGGAAAACCATGTCTCGCTTGTGAATTTTATCACATCCCCTTATGCTGCATTATGGATTGCTGAACCTTCTGTTCTGCAGTCCACATTAATGCAGCTTTACTGCACTGCACTGCACTCTTAAACTTTGTACACGATTGAGGAAGTCTACATGAATCTTTCAGCTTTCTCTGCAGTAGGAAAATTTTTAGATAGTTGACTAGTATTATGGTGCATTACTACCTTGAGAAAATCCTGGTAACCAAATGTGATGTTTCATTAGTGATTACACTGGTGTGCCTAAAATTGCCTGTTTTCTGTTGCATACGTGAAATGCCAAAAGTCGAACACTCGGAGTTACCCAGTTGAATTTCACAGCACAGACCAATTATCTGCACAGCCCAACGGACAGCGTAGAGTGGGTTGATTTACTTGTAGATTGGTCTTGACCACAGAGCCCAGACCAATTTGAACAGTGTGTGTGAAATTCAAATGAGAACAGTCCTTTTTTTTTTCTATAAAGCTGCTTTGGAATATTGTATACTTTAAAAGTGTTGTGCAAGTTTAGTTGAATTTCGGCACAGGCTTTTTGATTGCAAACCTCAATGGGAACCACAAATGCCTACTTGTTAAATATTATTATTTATTTTTTTAAAGTTTAATTTAATTTACTTGTTCATTTATTTGTTTATATCCTTATTAACAAATCAGCTAATCAAGGTCTTCTTAAGGATCACTTGAAAAAACACAAGCAGGTGTGCTGAAGCAGGTTGGAAATAAAATTTCACAGGACAGTGGTACCCAGATGCAGGGGTTGAAGACCTAGGGCCTAGGCTTTAAATTCTTGACCTACCCAAATGGACTCTATTGGTCAGAGGGGTCACATGACCCTTCAATCTCTTTTTAAAGCAATCAAGTCTGAGTGGCATTGTTCGTCACTCAGCATTGTGCTCTGTAGAGTTCAAGATTATTTTGCTTGAACATGAGGCCATTATTATACTTCTTAATGGCCAGATTGTTAATATATGGAGCTGAGGAATCTAAAACAAGAAGTATATGAATGTTTCAAGCATGTCTTATGATGCACAGCTCATTATCTACTCTTCTCTTTTTGCAGAACTCAATACGACATAACCTGTCACTCCACAGTCGCTTTGTCCGGGTCCAGAATGAAGGAACAGGAAAAAGTTCATGGTGGATGGTTAACCCTGATGGTGGAAAAGGGGGTAAAGCTCCACGGAGACGTGCTGTTTCAATGGACAACAGTAATAAGCTCATCAAGAGCGCCCGTGGCCGTGCCGCAAAGAAGAAAGCTGCTCTTCAGGCCACTCAGGACGGAAGCTCCGAGAGTTCCTCCAGCCTGTCCAAATGGACCGGCAGCCCGACCTCCCGCAGTAGCGACGAGCTCGACGCTTGGACGGATTTCCGTTCCCGCACTAACTCTAATGCCAGCACCCTAAGCGGACGCCTTTCCCCAATTCTTGCCAACCTTGAGTTGGATGAAGTTCCCGATGACGACTCCCCCCTGTCGCCCATGCTGTACTCGAGCCCTAGTAGTATGTCTCCGTCCACTGGACTGACCGAACTACCCCGTCTAGCTGATCTCGCAGGAACCATGAACCTCAATGATGGCCTCTCCGACAACCTAATGGACGACCTTCTAGATAACATCAGCCTGACGGCTTCCCAGTCTCCAGGCCAAGACGAGAGTGGGGCCAACCTACAGGGAAGCCCCGTGTTTACCTTCAGCTGCTCTGGGAGCAGTCTGGCAATTCCCTCTGGCAGCTATGGCACCAACTCCATGTTTAGCCCTCCATCCGTCACTGGCCTGAGGCAATCTCCAATGCAAACGATCCAGGAAAACAAGCAGGCCACGTTCTCCTGCGGTTCCCTCTTTAGCGATCAAAGTCTGCAGGACTTGCTCAGCTCCGAGTCCAACAGTCGCAGTGATGTCCTTCTTACCCAATCTGATCCGCTTATGTCGCAAGCCAGTGCCTCCCTTTCCTCCCAGAATGCCCGTCGCAGTGTCCTGTTGCTGCGTAATGACCCTATGATGTCCAACGAGGCTGGGCCTGTAGGACAAGTGGGGCTCAAGAAGGTGTCGCCATCTGGATGGCGGATGAACTGTGTCTCGAGCAGTGAGCCAGACTACCAAAGCTTGATGAAGCAACATCTCCAACAGTCTCCCTTCAGAAGCACATCTATGCAGCTCAACTCCTCCGATTCGTTATTGGCAGGTCTCAACGGCAGCGTGACCTCCGTTCAGTTGGTGTCTCAGGACCAATTCCCATCTGACTTGGATCTCGAGGCGTTAAGTGGCAGTTTCGATTGCGACATGGACACCATCACCCGCAACGATCTGATGGATGCCGAGGGCCTGGAGTTCAGCTTCGATTCGCATCTCATCTCCTCTCAGAATGCTAACCTGACTTCAGAAAGCTTCTCCAGTACCAAACGAACCTCCTCCCAAAGCTGGGTGCCAGGTTGATCCAGCCAGGCCCAGGAATGTAGGGAAGGGGCAGAACACCGCATTTGAGCCAACTGTCCAGTGTAAAGCAACTGTACATTATGCTGTAGAAAAGCTATTTGACATCTATTAGAATGAGTCAATGTCAATGATTTACCCAGTCGGTGTTGTAGCTTTGTGGCTGTATGTTTTGTATCGTCATGATTGAGGCTGGTTTGATGGATGTTGTGAAGAGTTTCAACAAATTTTACCTTGAAGTGCTTGCAGGTTAAGGTATTGAACTCAGCTGCTGGAATACGGTAAGTGGAGTACTGTAGAGAGTAGGTTGTTTATACGTATATGAAGGCTTGGCCAACAGTACTTCCCTTAGTTCATCTAGAATACAAAATCCGAAAGCATTTAGGAGTGTAGAAAGTGTTGAGTCAGTTTGAAAGCCAAGCAGAAATCTTGAATACTCATTAGTAAAGTGGTCCCTACAACAAGTGGAGCACCATCGAGAGAAGGTTGTCTATATACAAAGGTTTGGGCAGCTGTTCTTCCTTTAGTCCACTTAGAATATAAAATCCCCAAAACCCACCATTGCGTACAAGGGTGCCTACACACTAGAGAAAGCTCTTTTGAAATCATTTGGGAGTGTGGAAGTCAGTTTGAAAACCAAGTGAGAACTTGGTTTCTCAAGAAGTGATTGGTCAACTGTTACCTACGACAAGTGGATGATCGTAGAGTGAAGGTTGTCTATATAATGAAGGCATGGACAATTGAACTTTCCTTGGTTCGTCTAGAATAGAAACATTTCCAAAACCCACCACTGTATACAAGGGTGCCTACACACTAGAGAAAGCTCTCATGAAAGCAATTGGGAATGTGGAAAGAGTCACTCAGTCAGAACACCAACTGAGAATCTTGAATTCTTATTGGTCAGCTGGTACCTATATGGAGGATCATATGGGGCTTTTCCACTGCGTGGTACGGCTCGGCTCGGTTTGCGTTTCCACTGCAGTTTAGTACCGCTTTAGAGTGGGTGGAATTATTCACATTTCGTTATAGTTGTGCCGCCTCTACTGCCGCGAATCCTGAAAAACATTTTCATTCTGCATCGCCCCATCAATTTCTCACTGGATCCGCTCCTCTGCTATCAACGAGAGGAACGTCTGTACTTCCTCAACAGACAACGAAACAGCCATTTTTTTGGTTGTTAAAAAAAGGTGCGCTCGTTCAAAACAGTTGTTCGATCCTTCGCTGGCTGGACTGATTTAAATCTAGCGGGTCTGGTGTACAGTGACGCAGATAGTGACGATTCTCTCCGGCCAATCAGTGATCAGCAGAGTTTACACGTCACGTTTTGGTAACGGTACGGTTCACTTGGAAAAGTACCAGGTACTGTACCCAGTGGAAAACTGGCCAAAAGTGATCTGTACCGAACTGTACCGTGCCGTACCATGCAGTGGAAAAGCAACAATAGAGAGAAGGTCACAACTGAACCTCCCTTGGTTAATCTAGAATACAAAACCCCTAAAACCCACCACTGCATATGAGGGTGCCTACACAGTAAGAATCTCTTATGAAAGCATTTGGGAGGGTGGAAAGAGTTGGGTCAGTTTGAAAACCAAGCAAGAATTTGAATTCCCATTAGTCAGCTGGTACTTATGACAGATTGCACTGCAAAAACAGGTAAAATATTGTCAATTTATGGTTGTTACTTTGGCAAACCTTTGCGTTTTCTTCTACATCGTTGTGATACTTTATCCCAATTGAAATCAAGTCAACTCTAGTCTGTAGGTGCCCTTAGGCTGTTGTAGTTTCTTGTAACTGTGATCGAGATTAATAGATTTCTAGTCCTCGAAACAAACACTTGCCTTTTGCCAAACTGGTCCTCAGGACAATTGCAGAAATGGTCTGTTTACAACACAAACTCTTGAGAATGTTTCTGTTGTCCAAAAAAAATGGCCATGAAAAATCCATCTCCAACTACTTTTTCTCCAACTATTTTTTTTTCTTCGTGAAACTGAAAAAGGGAAGAGGTTGTGTTTTTGTGAAACCAGTGAACATGATGTATCCTTGACACCTTTTACAGAAAAGTGAACTATATGATAATAAGCTATATATTTAGTGTTCTGCTGTATGAAACTAGTTTGTCAGTGTTTCCCATGGATTTCCTAACACAACCTGTGCATTTATCTTGCTCAGAATTCTTGAACACGAGCATCTCCGTCAGCTCTAGACCGTGTTACTTTCCGAAGTCTACCATTTTAGAATAGATTATGAGCTATATATTTGTATTTCTGTTTGTATACACACACACACATAGGACCTCATTCATGAAGCCATTGCTGTATAAGTTGTTTGTAAAATCAATAGTTTTATGAACAATTTACACATCTGTAAACAGTTCTTAAATGGTTGCATTCAATGCCATTTTTTAGTGTTTGTGTGCATTTACTGTACATTGACATGCATGCAGCCATTTACCCAAGAATGGGTTTACAAAATTCTCTGCAAACCATACATTTGTGTTGTGCTTGTATTTCATGAATGAGGCCCGTAGTGCTTATGTTTATATGTGCTGTACACTGAATATATATGTGTGTGTATACACATAAATATTGGATTCATTCTAGAGATAAGGTATATTAACAGTTAAACATTTTGGAGTGCTGATTAAGGACCACTAGATGTTTGTGTATTTGTAGCAGGAAAAAAATGAAGCTAAAAGCATTTGGTGCTAAGTGAAATTGTGTTGGGTCAGTTCATACTGCTGGCATGTCACGTTCTTAGCATTTATGTGTATATATCTACACAATGGCTGGTGCTAATAGAAAGCGTGTATCAGTTGTGATGGCAGTGTGTTTTAAGCATCCTAATAGTTTAAAAATGAAAGGCAGCCACATTGTAGTATTACAGTCTGTACGGATAAGCTATGTAAGAAAGCATCTATGTTGTACTGTATTTCACTGTTGATCTTGAACATGCCAGACAACCAAATTCAAGGCTGATGAGAAATAATGCAACTATTCTGTTTGATGATATAGTAGTGTCATTCAGGGACAACTTGCAGATGTTTCAGTAGTTACACCTAATGTTGTTTTAACATCACTGTCGAATGTACCTTTTGTTAAGTTAACTTCACACTCAGAATTTTCATAAGCTTCTTAAGCACTGATTTTTATAATCCACTTTTTATAATCAACTGGAGTCACAGAATTTAAGATGACTATAAAAAGTTGATTGTGCTGTGTTTACCTTTGTTTACTTAGCTTCATATTGTGTAATCCGTTTTCAGCATCAAAATTTGCTTCCTTTAAATGCTTTTAATTCTGATATTTTCATGTTGTTTGTGTAGGATCATTGTTCTTCTCAAAAGAACTGCTACAATCTTCATTCATTTGGAAGTTAAATCTTAAAGAGGGAATTAACACGAATTGAGAACGTAATCTGCGTGTGTATCACCTTACACCACAATTAGCTGTTAGTTACCATTCACTCAATGTTTGCTTGACTTTACCTGTGTATTTCAATTTTGGATAATGTAAACCAGGTAGTGCAAGACAAGGTGCATGTAAATAAAGCTTGTACAACAGAATGCGTTTCTGTAGTCTTTATTTTAATTTGTTGTGAAATAAGCAAGTGATTTAAAGGAATAGTTCACAAAATTTACTTAAGGTTGTTTCTTCATTGGAACAGATTTGGAGAAATGTAGCATTACATCTCTTGCTCACCAATGGATCCTCTGCAGTGAATGGGTGCCGTCAGAATGAATGCCCGAACGGCTGATAAAAACATCACAATAATCCACAAGTAATCCACACCATTCCCGTCCAACAATTTACATCATGTGAAGCAAAGTTGCATGTAAGAATCCAACCACATATTTGTTTAGAACTGTATTGGTTTCCTTTTGTAATTGTCGCTTAATTTGTGCATGTTTCTCACATGATTCATATGAAACAACTGTTGCACTGGAGGGAGCAATGTTATGGATTATGGACTCCTATTTTAGCTGGAATCAAAGGTTTGAAGTTAAAAATGGCTGAATGATGGCTTTTTATAAACATGCAGCTTTTTACTTAAAAATGTTAACTGATGGACTGGAGTGGTGTGGATTACTTGTGGATTATTGTGATGTTTTTATCAGCTGTTTGGACTCTCATTCTGACGGCACCCATTCACTGCAGAGGATCCATTGGTAAGCAAGTGAAGGAATGCTAAATTTCTACAAATCTGTTCTGATGAAGAAACAAACTCATCTACATCTTGGATGACCTGAGGGTGAGTACGCTGAGAGCAAATTTAAATTTTTTATTTTTTTTTGGTGAACTATTCCTTTAATGCCTGTTCATTCAAACTGTTTACCTGTTCGGAAAATGTAATGCTTTTAAACCATTATTTGCATAATTGCAAACAATATGCAATGAGGTCTAAGAGTCAGTTGGCAAACAGGCCATAAAGTTATCTTTGGTTTTCAGAAGCTCATGTTTGCTCAAATATCATGTATTCAAATTTCTCACTTCATTTTCTTCCTGTTATGCTTCAGTTTTGACACTTTAAAAATAACCTCAGAGCATGATGTTGCCATCACTGTTCTTGACAGAGAAAATGATGCGACTGAGGTGTGTTAGACTATAATTTTTTCCAAAAGTTTTAGGTTTTGTCACATGAATTCTAATCACTTTCCCAAACTGACCAAGTCTGTGATGGCCCAAAGAGAATGTCAGCGTCTGGACAGTTTCAGCCTAGCGCTTCCAAGAAGGTTCAAACCTTTGCCAGGTCTTTTCTTTTTCTAGTTTTTCCTCTATGAAGGCCGTCCAGATTGTCTATGGTTACCAAGGAGACGTGGCTTATGGAAATGTATGAAATGTTCACTCCGACGGAGCCCCTGCTGTTGTGTTTGATTGCTGATATTTTTCCAAAATTAGTGTGTATTCATGCACACGTAGCAATCACAAGCTCGTTCGTACGCGCTGTACAATCAGTGGGATTGATTGTGTTAAGAAAATCATTCATAATGTTTTACTGCTCTCTGCAGGGAGGAAAACCACCCCCTAGTGACCATAGCTGTAAAATGTGCCCCGTGTCCTTGTGCACTCATTGGTGGGACAGCACCTTGGTGAGGATCTCTGATTGGCTATCGGCTGCTTTTGCCACGAACCAATCGGTGCTTCTGTATCCAAGTCAACTTGGAATGTTGAGCTATTTAAATCCAGAGGAGATGGATCTGATTTATTGACTTTTACATTGAAAATCGCTTGATTGAAAAGTTCATCGCTGTATATGTTTAAAGTGACAACCATCTAAGTATTCTTTACAAAAAAATATTTGATTTACGGCATATTTCCATCTCACACAAAGGCCTGACTACCTCGGTTAAAATAAGCTGTTTGATGTCTTGCATTTTATAAGATCAGTATAAGAACTCTTTCATGCGAAACATAACGAACAAAAAAAAAGGGAAAAAAAAGAAAAAGATCTTGCTGATGACTTAAGGTTTGGCTTTGAGACAGGTCTGTCTTTGCTTGTGTCGGCACAATAAAATGAAGTCACTTGACTGAGTTTTCATCTCCCTCTGCAGGTTAAAAGCAGAATACATGCAGGTTGAAAGAGTAGGAGGAGGCTGCAGTGTGCAGACCAGGGGCCTCATTTATAAAATGTTGCGTATAAACCGTCCTAAATTCGTTCTAAGATCATTTCTCAAAAGTGCATAAGTGCGATTCAGAGAAAACGAACGTGCGCACAAAAACACGTGCGTACGCCTCTCTTCCAGATGTGACATTTATAAATCGCAAATGATCTGGAAATTGTGCGCAGCTGACTGGTGTCAGATCTCCGCCTTGTAAACGCCCCCTAATTAATATCATTACCATATAAAAGAGCACACGCCAATACCCGAATTTCTATGCTTCAGAATGACGGACACAAAGAAAAAAAAACTTTACCGAGTCTGAAATTGAGGCCCTGCTGGCGGAGGTAGAGGTTCGTGCGGGACGCTTTTTATTTAATAATGTGTAATTATTCCGTGGACAAAATGTGTGTGGTTATATTTTTTCTATTGACTATTATCAAAATTACTACTTCTAGAAACAACAGAAATAACAATAATTATAATAATTATAATAATAATTATAAAACAATTAGGTTTCCAAAAGTAAGAATAAAC